>NW_024412405.1:29559054-29708851 GCF_014898765.1 Herpailurus yagouaroundi
ATATATATATAGATATATATATAGATATATATATAGATATATATATATATCTTTCACCTTTTGTCTCTTTAGCTCCCAGCCTGACACATTTCTAATACGTGTTGAATGAATGAACGGATAGGAACTTACATGGTTTACATAAATAACCAACCAGTGGGTAATTTTATAGTAGCAGTAGCACTAGTAATACTATTACTACTAAAAATAATATAGCTACTATTAATTAAAATTTTACAATATCCAGACACTAATGAAAATGGGCTTTGAACTAAATACCATATCTCATTTAATCCTGACAGTTGTCCTATGAGACAGATCTTGTTATTCCCCAGATTATAGATTAGGGAATTGGGGTGTGAGGAGGTTAAACAATGTGCCTAAGGACAAACAGGTAGTACTAGAGAATCAAAATAATCTGCTTGTAGCCACCAAACTATTTCAACTCAGGGAGCACATTGTCATTTCAGGAGATTTCACTGGAAGGCTTAACACTATTTTTGTTGGAGCAGTAGGATTTCACTTACAGCTTCCTCCTCTTCTGGGAGTTACTTCAATCATATTAAATTGCTCTGGCAAATTGTTAATGATCCTGTATACATAGACTATAAAATAGAAAAGGTGGGGATGGGGGCCTTTGATTCTGTAGAATGGATTGCGGTCAAGAACAGAATGAGACAGGAGTAATGAAAATACCCTTGTTCATTTCCATATGAGCAATCCTAGACAAAATTATTATACTTAATTAGCAACCTTACAGTTATATTCAAATCCTTTGCAATGAAGTGGAGTATCATTGCTTCAGTTCCATAGAATATTTAGGAATTTTCCATTAGGAATTTATCCAAGGAAAGAAGCTTTTAAGCTCTACTCCGCAGAGCACATCCCAAATTATACTAATGTATTTTGATGTTTCGTAAAGGGGTGTAGCATAGTGCCATAGAAAACAGCACTCTAGCCAATGATTGTGAGCCAAAAATTTCCTTCCCAAAGCTCACACGGCCATAGCACCAAGAGAAAAAGGAGCATGGGTGTATTTCTCTGCATATCATGACTATACCTTGTTCTACCCAGTGAAACTCAAGAGGGAAAATTAGTCCAAATATTATGTTAGAGCTAAATATTAACTCAGGTTACTTATTTCACACAATAGAGTTACCAACACCTCTGATGCCATTCCTTAATTAGAATTGGAGCCTCCATAGTTCCTATTTAACTGTCCAAATAATGTGAACACAAATTGCACACTTACAATTTCTGCACTGTCACAGCTAAAATGACTCTAACTTAATAATAGGAATACTGTAGGCTCACAATAGAGGCCTCCTTGGGATACCTTGGGTATCGTCTTTATTTGTGAATAGAAGCAGAATTGGAGCCCATCACTTTTTAAAGTCTTTTCACAGAATTCCCCAAAGGCCATTCCAGTTTTCTCTTGTGAACCTTTCTTTAAAAGTACATAAGGCAAGGTGATCATCCATTGCAGAATTCTCTGGACAGCACAGCTTTAAATATCCTTTTTCATAGGTCACATCAGTCTATTGAGGCAGATCGGACTCTGTGTCCCAACTTAAGGTTAGAAAGCATGGCCACAGGACACATACGTAACAAGTAGGCAGCCTCAGTTGAATACTACGAGATGGTATTGCACAGTATTTTTAAGGGACCAGGATGAGACTGATCAGACTACAAGGGAATTCACACCACAGAAGCTAGAGCTCCTGCTTAAAATACTTCCCTTGCTAAGGACACACAATTCAAGCAAATATTTGCATGGTGAACAATTTACATTCTTCCTTTCCCATAAATGTCTACCTTTCATCAAAGATCCACTTGTCACCTGCACAGATTGCAGGTGTTGAAGCCAGGTCTGTGACCCTAAAGACCATCTTTGCCACTTCGGAATGACCTATGCATCCAAAAATGCGCCCTACGTCTACAAGCAGTTGAACTTCTGAAATTTTCTCCAAGGAATACAAAGCATATGCCATGCAGCTGGCTCACATATCACCCGTGGTGTCAGGCAACCGCTCTCTGAAGTGCTCTGGTTTTCTGATCATGAGACACCTGTTATGCTGGTCACGCTGTGGGGAAAGCATGGAGCTGGGATGCCAGCCACTGGGTTCTGGGTCTGACTTGGCCACCAGGAATGTGCGGGCATGGGTTAGTTCCATTGTCTCTAGACCTCCATTTCCTCATTTGACACATGATTACATGAGCTTTAAAATACCTGTGATTATATGCCTTTACAACCAAACAGGAAAATGCTAACTTACTTCAATCTATTCCAAGAGCTTCTTTGGAATTCCACTGGTTATTAGAAACCTCAGACAATTATTACTTTGCAGAAAATTATTTTTGATAGTGTTTTGCTTAAAAAAAGAAGTCTACACCCACCCTTCAACAAATCTATATCACAAACATCATAAACTACTATGTACCTTTTTACAGGATTTAGCCCTCCATTGGCCAGTGCACAAAGGCTTTACATTCAAGCACACTCAGTTTTGCAAATTTGGTTCAGCAGATTCTTAATAGATATAAGCTAGGACAGAAAGATCAGAAGAACTTATAGTAACAAGGAACTGGAGGAAAGTAGAAAGTGACTATTTTGTCTGCCTGGAGCATTCTGTCTGAGTGAGTGGGATTCATCACCCAACCAGGACAACTGGCAAGAAGCAGAGCCACACAGGGGCTTCAAGGAAAATTTTCTTCACCCCTTCACAGCTGTCCCAGGTCAAGGCAATTTACCACCTTGGCCAAAAAGGATCTCTCCAGGGTCAAGGTGCCCCTGCCTCAGCAGCACTTCTGGTTTAAAAGCTACCACCCAAAGAGTTGGGTTCACCTTCCGAAGCGCTGAGCATGTACACCACAACATCCCTAAATCAACTTAAGAATTAATATTTTCATGACAATTTACACTTAAAGCAATTTCCTCGTCCCAATTCAAACATCACCAAATGAAACTCAGAAGACATTTCATGCAGGGCAGGTGTTTTGTTTGGCTTTATCATTATAATTTTCTCAGCACAGGAAATATTAAAGGCGCACAACAGACTCAAAATCCAATTTTATCCAACATCACAGAGCTTGACATGCTGGAAGCTTTTAAAATGTTTTCCAAGTTAAGTAACGATGAGAAGCTATACAACCTGCACCTGTAAATCCAAAGCATAAAATGGAAACAGGCAGCCATTCATCTGCATTCCGTTTGGAGCTGTAAAACTGTCTTGGGACATGCTGAGGAGGTGGCTAGTGGTGTTTCAGAGTACAACACACTTCCTAGCACAAGAGAAATGTAGGTGGCAGAGTGGAGGGATAGCCAATTTTAACCCCTCAAAAACAGATGCTATTTTGCGGATAGAAGTTTTTAAATATTCTGTAGCTGTGGCGATACTGGCTTTCCCAAGGACCCACTGTTCCTCAGATAGTTCAATAGATCCTTCCTGGTTACTCAGGTCTCCCCATTCCAAATGGACTCTGTAGGCAACCCCTCCTTACTTTAGTATCTTTCCTCCAGCCATTCTTGGGTTTCCTCTGTGTCAATGTCCAACCCCAAAGTCTTTACCTCCTGCCCTGTCCTGTAAAGTGTCTACACATCCAGGTTGGCTCGGGAACATCTTGGTGTATAGTCTGTTGTCTTGTCAATAATTATTAGCACCACTGCCTTTCACTCTCAAAAGTGCTCCATTTTCGAGGATAATTTATATGGTTGCCTTCTTTGGATCTTGCCTTTTCCCCTCCCTCCTTCTATAATATTGATAGTACCTATTTCTGTATCATCAAAATATCACATCAATACAAATGTCTACCAAATTCCTCTCCTAGCTCTGCACTCTCTTCCAAGCTGTAGGCAGTTCCATTTCAGGCCAAATGTCTATTTGAAAGTCCTTCTAGAACTTAGACTCAACAAGAGAGACTCCTCTCTCTCAGACCAGTTTTTCTCTGGCATTATTATTTCTGTTAAAGAAAGCCAATAAGATTCAATATTATAAACTCAACTTGCTAACAGAATCCTGTGTCATTCCCCATAAGTTCATGTGTATCAAGCTGTTCCAAACCCATTTACTTTCCCATCCACTAGAAATACCTTTGGTCCTAATCTCCCCTCCCTCAATACTACAAAATACTTGCTCACAGTAACTCAAAAATTAGCAGTGACTACAAAGGACCATTAAATTAATTGAAACCGCTTTAGCCTGGCTTTCAAGACCTTAAATATTATAGCTCCAACTCAATTTGTGAAATCTCTTTCAGCTCTAACATTCTGGGGTTTTATGACTCCATATATCCTTCCTCAGTTCTCAATAGTAATCAACTCTGGATGCTAGGCTTCAGGTGAATTTATCTACCTACAAGACAGGTAATATTCCTTTCTGAGAATCTCAGAAATCTCCTTTCTGAGAATAATCTGTTAATTCCCTACTTATGTGGCCTCATCTGTGCCATTTCTTGAGCCTAGAATATCTCATCTCTGTTTCTACTGTTTTAGTCTATCTATTCTTCAAGGACCTATTCAAATTCACTTCTCAAAGCCTTTCTTTCTGTACTCTCTCCCCAGGGAGTAGTGTTCTCTCACCTCCATCTTCCACTATCACCATCATTCTGTATTTTCAGAACTCTGTATTTTAATGGCCACTGGAGTCTCCACCTCATTTCAATCATAGCCATCTCGAGGGGTACCTGGGTGGCTCAGTTAAGTGTCTGACTCTTGCTCTCAGCTCAGGTCATGATCTCACAGTTTGTGGGACTGAGCCCTGCGTTGGGCTGTATGCTGACAGCATGGATCCTGCTTGAGATTCTATGTGTGTGTGCGTGCGTGTGCGTATGTGTGTGTGTGTGTCTGTCTGTCCCTTCCCACCCACTTATTCATGCACACTCACTCTCTCTCAAAATACATAAGCATTTAAAAAAAAAAAATCATAGCCACCTCCAAATGCACTTACCATATTGCAGCCAGACTGATTTTTGCAAACTCTTTTTCCAGGAGAGTAATGATATCCTTTTGCATAGAATACAACTCAAACTCCTCAGTATTACATTTAATAATCAGGACACACTATCTACCTCTCCAAACTCAAGTCTGGTGTTTCCTAATTTCACACTCTACCCTTCAGCAACACTGAGCATCCTAACTTTTTCCAAACAAGCTACGAGGTTATTTGTTACGGTCTCTTTCCAAAGTCCTTTTCTTTTCTGTCTACCTGGATAGCTCTACTGAAATTCAACTTTGATGATAATTCACCTGTAATATTGTATTTGATCATCAAATTTCCTATGCTTTCCCCACTCCAAGCAAAATTAAGTACTTTCTTCTCTCAATATTCCCAAATGGTGCTTATATTATTTCAGTTATCACAATGTACTTCATTTGCTTAGATTTTGCTTTTTCTACTAGACTGTGAATGTGCTAATGGTAGAATTTACATAGTAGTTGAGAATACAGACTCTGGAGACAGAATGCAGGTTCAAATCTTACCTCCTACTATTCAGTAGCTGAGTGATTTTATATATCAGTTAGCTATTACTACAACAATGCTCCATAATAAGCAACCACAAATTTTCAGTGTGTGTATCAATATTTTCATGTTTATGAGTCTGAGTTTACTAGTAGTTCTGCTGATTTAGATAAAGTTGGCTAATTTTGGCTGGCACTGCTCCTACATTTGTCATCAGTGGTGGGTTGGCTGGGACTGGTTACTCTGGGATGACCTTAGCTAAGTCATTTCTGCTACCTTTCTAGACTTGTCTTCATGGTAGAGACAGAGTTTGAAAATAATTTCTAGATGTATACATGGCCTTTTATGGTCTAGACTAGGAAAAGCACAATGTCATATTTGTTCCAATCTATTAACCAAAACAAATAGAGCCCAAATTCAAATAGTGGGAAAACAGATTCAAAATATTAACAGGAGTTGTTACAAAATCATATTACAAAGGGGATGGATACAGGGAAACCACTAATTGGGGCCACGTTTGCAATCTACCCCATCTTGGGAAACCACAACTTCCATAATTAATACATTTTTAAAAAAAAGCATTTACTATGTGCCATAACCTATTTCATATGCCAGGAATATAATAGCAACCAATACCAACAAAAATCCTCTTCTTAAAAAGCTTCAGTTCCAGAGACAGGTAATAATTACATAAGAAAGTCAACTATATAACTTGTTAGTAATGATAAGGGTTAAGGAATAAATGGATATGAAGAAGGGAAAGAGGAAGTGAAGAGGTGAAGTGTAAGGCAAATTTTAGAGAGGCAGACTGAAGCCCAAAATTGCAGGGTTGAGGTTATCACCTTTGGGCCTCCCTGTGGTTAAGGCTTTGAGATTAGCCTCAACCTTACTGCTGAAGCCCCTACTTCATCCCCACAGTCCTTAAAGTGTCAGTTACATTTTCTCCTTTTTAGTGCCATAGTTTCCCCTACCCTCAAATCCTCCGATTCTCTGCTAGAAAAAGACATTTTACCAAAAACTAAAAGTTCAACTCACAAAAACTCCAAACAACACTTTGAAATCATGTCAATTTGCATTAAGAATGTTGTATATTACACAACATTTAACTATGGCCCCTATGTATAAACAATCTATTCTTTGGATAAGATTAGAATATAAGTTAAACAGGATAGGAACTCTGAGTCATCAGCCCAGTAGAATTGAATATGGCAACATTATCAAGGTGTTTTCCAGGACACTGGCATCAATTTTATGACATAGAAGAATAGAGACATGCATTGAAATAGTATTCATCCTGTCCCCAGAAATGTATACATCAGGCATTTTTCCATTTTGGGATTAATTTATAAAACTCATTCTTGGTTATTTTTTATTATTATTTTTTTTTTACCTCTGAGCCTAGAGCTATGAAAATTCATTCATTCAGTATTAAAGATCCAACAAATCTATTGAGCAGTTAGTATATGCCTACAGTATACTAGGCTCAAAGGAATCAATTATAAATAAGACAGGTAACATCCATTAGTTCCTAGAGCGTTATTTCATGGAGCTTATATTCATGAATATATATCTTAGAGTAGGAGAAGACAGGGAGGGATTTTATTATAAAACAAACAAGTCAACACACATATGACAGTATAAACTACAATCATTTCTACGGAAATATATCACAGGGTAGAGAGAGAAAGGGTGAAATGGTGGGGAAAGGGTTGAGGTTAATAATAATAGTTTACATTTACTGAGTACTTAGTATGTGATAGGCACTGTATATATGGATGCACACTTATTTGATGCTTACAATACCCTATGAATTAAGTACTATTAATCTTAGTCCTATTTAACAAAGTAGGAGTCTAAGTGTGGCACAGAAAATTTAAGTTACTTAAGGTCTGCCTTGCCGCTAGGTGGCAGAACTGGGAGTTGCTCCCATGATGTCTGTTTCCAGAGCCTGGGTATCTCCTGTTAAACATGAATGTAACCCAGTGTGACTACCATGAAAAAACTGAAGTCAAATGGAAATCTTAATAACCATCAGGAAGATACTTCTAAATCTACCATATTGCCAAGGACGTAAATTTCCAGGGGCAATTGGTACATTTTTTTCTTCCCTGAGATATAAAAGGTGGAAGAAACAGGTAGATGAAGGTAGAGTTGGAAAACTCACTGTACTCAAGAAACATTTTCTAACAATGAAAATAAAGTTAATCAGCAATGTTAATTAAGTTCACATGTTTTTTATCTAATCATTTTAGAGTAACGATGTAAATAAGTTGGGGTAGTTTTTATGAGCGATACGTAAATAATGTGATAATGGAAGTAAATCTAAGTTGTTAAAAAAAATAAAGTATTAGTACATGTCAGTGTAATAATTACTAATAGTCTATTGTACTAATGATGACAGGAAAATAATACACCACTCTTTGAGCGACAACCAATTTCAATTATAACATGTTGCATTAGTGTCCTTTTTCATTTAGCTTTCTTCCCCCCCACCCCCCCCATACAGAGTGACCTCTTTTTCCTGTTTTGGAAAGGGTCATTTTCCTTATGGATGAAAAACTTTGATTTTGAACTACTGCCTACCTATCCTCTCAAAATGCTTTTATAGGCTTGAACATGGACACACAAGATTTGGAGAAATACTTGCTCCAAACATTGCATGAGATAGTCTAATTGGTATCGGTACTTTGAGCTCCCCTAAAGACTACGGAAACAACACTCACAGCCAGATTCAGGGATATGGAACTGCACTGTCTACAATTAAATGAATACTAAATAAATTTTATTAAAATAGGTATTTAAAGTTAGTATAATCAATAATATATATGGATTGTCCCACTTCACTTTATGAGCTATCTTTACACCACTGAAATGACTGTTTAATCCTTAGACCTTCTACACAAAATTACCACAGTTTGATTCCTGAGCCAAAGACTTTCAGAGAAATCTTACATATTTATATGACAGTTTTACAAGTTGAGTTGTTTTTGAAAAATAATGTGGTAGCCTGAAAAATGGACCAGGATTCAGGTATATATGCTTTTGATTGTACATATGACTTCCACCAGAGTGCATGTGTATATCAAGTCCAAGCCTCTAGTGAACGTTCTTACGTGCATAAGACGTAGATTAGAAGGAGACTAAGATTTTTGACACCTAAGGATTTGAGAACACTGTAAGTCAAAAACATTATTCTGGGTTGTCAACAAGTCCAGATTCTGATACATGTTGATAGCGACCCATACGTCCCATAAATACAGTAAATGGATGTGTGACTTCAGACCCACAGGCACGCACCGATACCCCAGACTGACGTGGGTATAGGCAACCCTTTATGTCTGTTCTGACTTTGGCTTTTGCAGCTGCTGTTTTCTCAGTGTTGTCTCCGGGGCAGTTTCCTGTTGCCATAGCTGATGGCCTGCCCACGCCTGCCTGGGCCTTTCAAGTGTCAACACTCCCAGGCCGGCTGCAGTGGTCAAATGCTTGTTAATGAGATATAGCAGCTGGGTAGGGGTGAACCACTGAGACGGATAAAGGAATGCCGCTGGTGCAGGAAGCGATGCCTTTTGAATCTTTTCAGCAGGGTGAAAGCTTTCAAATCAAAGAGGGTATGTTGTATTCATTAATAAACCCAAGTTCCCATGCAGTCACATTAAAGCCAGCAGTTTAACTTTGCATCAGACAGGTGAATTCCCCCCCTCCCGTTTTACCCTGAAAGACAATGAACAAGAAAACAGGGCTTTAGCTTGGAACAAAGCAACACTTCCTCATCTGTGGGGCTGACTGTACTGTTAAACCAAGCAGGGGTTGATGCATTCTTTTTCAATTTATCCTTTTGTCCATGTATTTGTGTATGTGTGTGTGTCTGTGCATGCACGCGTGCGTGCGTGTTTCAAAGCTCATAGCAACCACTCATGCTCCCTACTCTTGAGTCTTTCAGCCAGAGCACTGCTTTTTCTCCTTTTCTTTCAAAACCTGGCTTTCAAAAACTGAATTAACAATTTAACAACTACTTGTGAGGAAAACTACATAGATGTGGACGTGGGGCCATACTGTCTCTGTCTCAGACGAAATATAGCTGCACACCTGCAACCCCCTACCCTATCCCAACCTGGAGATGAAGCCACTTCTCCAGGGAGTAAGTAGAAGCTGGCAGCATCATGAGACAGCTCCGACAGCTAGGAGAAGCCAGAAGGGAGGAGCGGGGGAGGAGAGCGAAAGTCTCTAACCGGCAGGAAGTCCTGAAGAGAGTGTGCAGAAAAGGGTTCTTATTTCTAAGTGCTAGAAAGTCACACTCAGAGAGAATGAAAACAGTCACAATAAATAGCATCAGAGATAGATTATCTATTTTAGGGTCATTTGAGAGAATTCAGAATGAATGATAATTTTAGGAGCAGGGATGTGTAACTTGGACCAATGGAGGTTTACAGATATTCTTGCCTCTCACTATCTCCAAGATTGTTTTCAACAATCTTATTCAGCTAATAATTCACCAGGGCTAACTAGGCACTACAAAGCAAAGGTAGTATCTATGTTTTATTCTAATGACATTTTTAACTGCAAAGATTAGCTATCCAAGAAAATAAATATAGTGGGAGAGATGCATTCTTCCAAGTGCTTCAGTTTTTTTAAATATTCACAAATTGATTTATTTTAGACTTCAATTCTTATGAGAAGGCCTTTAAGCTACAGGAAAAGAGAAATAAAAATCCCATTTATTAGATAATTATGATAATATGTCAGGCACCAAGCGAGGTAGACACTTTAAAAAAATGTATAGAAGAATGTGTACACAAAGGGGAAGCCCACCAAAATTCTGCCGAAACTCAACAATTCATATTTCCTTAAAAGACGCTGTCCGATGGCTGGTTTTTAAAACCTCATCTCCTGCCTTTATCCCTTTTTGAACACCTCCAAAAAGCTGCTGAATCTTGTCCTTCCAGGAGCAATAACAGTTGACTCACTTAGAACCACTGCCTCTGCCCTGGCACCCAGGAATTTGTCTCTCTTCCTAACAGCATCCAGTCCAAACACATAAGGTGTGAACTGGGTATCCACCAGTAGCCTACAGCGCTCCCTCCAGGTGAGGTATGGAATACAGAAGCACATACCCAAGCCCTGTAATAAGCAGCTCAGACTTGCACTCTTCCTGTATTCCTTTGCTTTTGACTTCATGGATCTTAGTAGTTCCTTGAAAAAGCAAAACCCTAAACAGCACAAAATTATTACAGTTACTATGTAAAACAAAACAGAAACCACATTCCCCAGAGCACATGTGCACTTAATGCAGGTTTGGCATCTGATACACCTCTGCATTTTGTTCTCTGCTTTTCTACCTGCCCCCCAAACCACCTCCACTTTGTACCATATTCTCTCATTTCTTTTGCTTTCTTCTTCTTTTTTTCCCCCCTTGGTTAAGAAGGTTTTGACTTAAAACTGAAAATATTCTAAGTGACAAGTAAGTAGCCCCTTCTCAAATAAAACCTGCAATAACGTGCCTGGATTACATCAAGGAATGCTGGAGGGGATCCCAAAAACCAGAGTTTGAATAGTCAACCTGACAGAATCCTAGGACACCATTGAAAGGGCTCCTGTTACCTAACTGACTTAGAGCTAATCAGTGTAATCCTCATGACAATACCTTGCCTGGCTTCAGGAACCTGCTGCAATACCCTGTGGGCACAGGGGGAACTGGAGGGAGCCACTGGGTGTGCCCCACACCTCTGGCACAGTGATGTGACAGGAGCTGCCTTGCCCTCTGGCTCTGCTTTTCAACAATGAGGACCAAGAAGTTTCACAGAGTGAGATAACTTAGATTTATTAAGGTGAGTAACCTCAACATGGAGACAAAAAGAGAGAGAAAACCACAGAAAGCCATCAACAGCTCATGTCCAAATCCCAGGAAACCTAGTAGCAGTGAAAGTAAGTTTCTTGGCAGAAAAACCAGATTGGTCTAGAAAGAAGTTTTGGGAAAATGTTTGAACCAGTCTCGACAGAATGAGAATGTTTCTAAATGAGCCCTTTGACTAGTTTTCTCTTGGACAATGTAAAGACCAAATAAGGGGAGAGTAGAGGAGTGGTTAAATCTTTTAGGAGTGACAAACTTTCCTCTGGCTGGTTAGCCCATTTCTGAGAATTTGTCTCAAGACTCTTTTTTTTTTTTTATTTTTTTTAACGTTTATTTATTTTTGAGACAGAGAGAGACAGAGCATGAACGGGGGAGGGTCAGAGAGAGAGAGGGAGACACGGAATCTGAAACAGGCTCCAGGCTCTGAGCTGTCAGCACAGAGCCTGACGTGGGGCTTCAACTCACGAACCGCAAGATCATGACCTGAGCCGAAGTCGGACACTTAACCGACTGAGCCACCCAGGCGCCCCAAGACTCTTTAAAGCATAAGAATGCAAGAATAGATGCTCAGAGTCACTGGATCTGTCCCCTCCCAGATCTGGTTGGCATTGGTAGGTGGTACAATATCTGTCTTAGGATGGACAACAGTGCCTTTTGTCAAATGTCCCTCCCACTCAAGGGAAACAAAACAAAACTCCCAATATTTGCTATTGACACGTTTTAAAAAGAACATATCTGTTATGAGATTCTTGTTTGAAGTGGTTTCATCAGAAAGAAAGCCACATACATTTACACTCTGGCCTTACTTCATTTCAGGCCATGCTGCCCATGAGAAGGAGGGTTGATACAGAATACCACTCTCATTTATATTTCTATCCTGCCGGCACAACTTAACAAAAGTAAAGAACACCCAAGGAAGGAGAGGGAGAGAAGTTGAGAATTAGAAATATATTCTATGGCTTCAACATAATTTTGAGTGAGACTGATAATCTCCAATGGCCTGAATAGCAAGATGGTCCTGTTGGCTATCAGCATAGGCTATGGTTAGATTACTATTTCTTATCTCTCGTTCAAAGCTCTACTTCAAAGGACTACTATCAATTGTTCAAGTAGACAGCAAAAACTCACAATGCCTTAGAGCACTCAAGAGTGAGGAAACTATGAAAGAATTCTTTCTTGGGTTAGAGGTAGGTTTGTTGCATGTTGAAGAGAAAATGGCTGCTAGTCTAGTTACAGCACCAAAGTACTGATGAGTGAATAGGCACAGACTAAGCCCCTGGGAAATAAGGAACGTAATTAGAAGTCAGAGTAACAGAGTGTTTGGATGAAACTGAATTTAATTCAATTCTAAGCTGGAAAAAGCTAGACATTGTATCCCAGCAAACCATTCAATTTATTCCAGTAATTTTCCTAACAATTCACTCACTCAACAAGTATTTATTGAGCAACTATAAGCTTCCAAGCTCTGTTAAGGCATTGGCAAAACTGCAAAGAACAAAATAGGTGAGAAGCCTGTGAGATAGGTGATTCTCTGTGAGAATCACAGGGTTTATATCCTAGAAATTATTACCATTTTGCTATACAGTCAATACAACCATGTAGCCTGCAAAGATGGGCCTTAGTCCATCATTCTGACCATTTTCTGTAAAAATTTACATTTAATATATAATACTGAAGCCTTATTATTAATCTAAAGTATGGGCAAAAGAGACCTTTTATGTGACATAATACTATTAATCGTAGCTTAATTTGATGGTGTGTGTGTGTGTGTGTGTGTGTCTGTGTGTCTGTGTGTGTGTGTGTGTGTGTGTGTGTGTGAGAGAGAGAGAGAGAGAGAGAGAGAGAGAGAGAATACATTTTAAAATGTGAAATCCAGAGAATATTACAAAGAAGAGAGTGACAGGTATTTTGAGGAGAGGAAATGGGCCTTCCTGGAGGCATTCTATTTTTTCCCCTCAATATCAGAGGTTCCTGAGGGAAATTATTTCCTAGAATCCCCTAAGATACTTTCTTCAGGACCAAGTGGTTGCAGTTTACCCAACTCAAGGCAAAGGAGAATAGCATCGAGAATATGCACCCACCTGGGTGGCTCAGTCGGTTGAGCATCCCACTTCAACTCGGGCCATGACCTCACGGTTCAGTTTGTGAGTTTCAGCCCCACATTGGGCTCTCTGCAGAGCCCACTTTAGATCCTCCGCTCCCTCTCTCTGCCCCCCCCCATTCACACTCTTTTCTCAAAAGTAAACATTAAAAAAAATTTTTTTAATTAAAAAAAAAAATATGCACTGTGTACAGGGAATTTGTAATAAGGACCGAATCCAAGGATACAAGAGAAGCCTATGTGTTACAGAGGAGAGAATGGACCTGGAACTTAACGGTTTATTAAGTACTAATTCTGCTAAATATTGTTTCCTGTATAGAAACAGGCCAAGTATTACCTAGTGATAATAAAACTTGAAGTCAAAAAATAGAAAGGCAGGAGTCTTTAAAAAAAATCTTTTAAAAAAAAATCCATATATATATATATATACATGCCTTGTTAAATTTTAAATAAGCTTTGGAACAATAATAAAATCATCATTGGGACAAATCCTTATCTTTAAAGATAAGGATTAAAGGATTAAACACAGTATACTGTATTTTCGAGTGCAAGGACAACAAGGAAGTTCTCTGTAAAAAATGCCCATCTGTTTGAAGCACTTTCTTTCATTTCTCCACCTTTGCCTTGTATTGGACTCTTCCCTCATCAGTGCCCTAAAAGGCACGTGATACTTTTGTTTTCCAACACATTCTCTTGAGGCACCTAGTAACTTCTGCTCAGTATTCTAGACATTATAGCTGATTTGATTATATAGAACACTGCTTTTGTAGGTCAGTATCTATATATCTGTTCTATATCCTCTTCCCTCCATACAGCACACTAAACAAAAAATAAGCAAAAACAAACAAAAATAAAACCAAAAAAACTCTAAGAGACGCACTGCAGGCTAATCCCAAAGAAGGAAGTTAACCCTTTGATTTTTATCTCCCACAAGCTCCAGTACAAAAGGCATTCAGTTGTCCCCACTCAATTTGAGTTTCTGCCATCTTATTTCAAAATCAAATCATGACTATTTATGACTATTATTATGACAATTTATGAGTATTATCAGGCTCTGCCTTTTCTTAAATTTAACAGACATCTATTATAGACGCATCTATTCCAAACTATTTTTAACCATCCACTCGGATTCAGTGAGTCTCACTGTTGGCATGCACTGAAACTCATGTTTCCAAAGTGACAAGACTTTTTCTTCAAATTGATTAGGAGAGTAAGGAAAACTGGACACTTTCTTTACACAACAGAAATAGCCCAACTAAATAATTCACGTAAAAAATTCCCTTTAGAAATCGTTAAATCAAATAAACTCGTTTTTGCTGGGTAGTCAAAGGTCTGCATTAGAAGCAGCTAGTCTTGTACTCTGTATGATCTCTTGGAGGGGGGTGGTTAAGAAGTCTAGTCAGAGGAGCAGCAACTTTTTAAATTCTCTTGAGAATGAGTTAACACAAAGGCTGGGTCCAGCTGATTGAAACTTGGCTGATGCAACCCACTGTCTCCCCAACAGACTGAGCTGCAAGTTATATAAACCATAAGGATGATTAATGTGTTCAGATTAGTCATGCCAAGATATGGTTTAGCAGTCACCTGAAGACACCCAGCTAAAGTCCACATCGCCTCAACTCTTCCAGAACCTAATGGAGTCTTGGGAGGCATTACTGAATACAGGTGCCCCTCATCTAGGAACACTAACAGAATTCCAAACTCTCAACAAAAGTTACTATGTTATTATGAAATGATTCAAACTGCAGTAGGATTTTCCCTGCGAGTTACCCCTAAGGTATAAACTGCTTTATGCATGTAAGCATTGTTTGATTTGCGGAAACTTGAATTATATTTAATGTTCCTATGGCACATTCATTGTGTAAAACAGTACATAACTTGAAATCTTAACTCTTACTGAATGGTAAGCACAGAGGAACTGATTGGAGAATAATCAAGTTTCAAAAATCTACTTTACACAAAACCATGGAGAGCAAAGGATAAGCAATCTGGCCACAGCAGCCACAGATCGTAAAGACTGAACCCAACCATCATCACGTCTTAAACTTCTAAAATGTAGAATGTTTAAGCCACTACAACTTTTTAATCTATTTAATGTTGGCTATATTGTATGAATCATTCAACAGTTACAACTCAAGTTTGACCTTTCACTTTCTTATCTAGAGAAAATTTCATTTTCAAGTATCCAAGAATATTTAAACTATTTGAAGTATTTCAAGAGAACTTTTGGCACTTGTCACCAAGCTCAATAGCTAACAGTTGCTGCCACCTATAGGCCCAATTTCAAGAGAAGAAGCTGGGACTTGAACAGGGCCTTGCACAGTTTAACAGAGCAAGTTTATTTTTCTTTCTCAGGGAAAGACACAGTTGGTACCCATAGACTGCTGATACAGCTCCCTGAGAAAAGAAGATTCAGATATGACAAATTTTACTGGCTCCTTCAGCCACAATCTCTTTAAACCACCTCATGGGTTAGGGGTGGGGGAGGGAGCAGCCAGAACTTTAAACCATCAGCCTCTCTGCTCACAAAACAAATGAAACAAAACGAAATCAAGTTAGCAGTCAAGTTAGCGAGGTCTTCAGTCACATATCATTGTAATTGTCACGGCCATACAATCATGTGAAAAAAAGTGACAAGGAGATACTTTCTTTTGTGTCAATTAGCATGTTCTCACATGTGAGAATCTGAATTTTTTGGACAGACTCTCTCTCTGCTGGAGATTTTGTAAACTCTTCACTCTGAGACTAAACATCTATATATCTATACCTGTATCTAGAGATGTGTGTGTCTATACAACTATATAGATATTATATATATATATATATATATAATATTATATTTTTAAAAACTGTCTTCTAACTTAAAATGACATGTGAAAGTAGTCTTTACTACCTCCATTTTACTGATTCAAAAAATCCTAAGGCTAAAGGGCGCCTGGGTGTCTTGGTGGGCTGGCCATCCAACTCTTGATTTTGGCTCAGGTCATGATCTAACAGTCGTGGGATCGAGCCCGTATCACACTCTGCTGGGCATGGAGCCTGCTTGGGTCTCTCTCTCTCCCTTTCTCTCTCTGCCTCTTCCCCTGCTCATGCTTTCTCTCTCTAAAAATAAATAAACACTTAAAAAACAAAACTAAGGCTGAAAGAAAAAAAGTGTATCCATTAAAAAAAGTTAAATCTCAGCTGCAGGATTTTTTTTTTTGTAATCAGTAAAATGCAGAGAGTAAAGTCTACCTTCAAATATCACTTTAAGGGGAGGCAGGAGCAACACGGAGGAGACGGCACTGACCTGGGAGCGCAGCCACTACCACCATGAGCCTCCTCAACAAGCCCAAGGGTGAGATAGCCCCCGAGGAGCTGCAGAAGCGGGAGGAGGAAGAGTATAACACGGTCCACTCTCCGTGCTCACGCAGTCGGTCACGAACAACACCCAAGTGCTCATCAACTGCTACAACAACAAGAAGCTCCTGGGCCGTGCGAAGGTCTTCGACAGGCACAGCAACATGGTGCTGGAGAATGTGAAGGAGATGTGGCCGAGGTCCCCAAGAGCGGCAAGGGCAAGAAGAAGTCCGAGCCAGTCAACAAGGACCGCCACATCTCCAAGATGTTCTGCGCGGGGACTCC
Source organism: Herpailurus yagouaroundi (assembly GCF_014898765.1). Taxonomy (NCBI): domain Eukaryota; kingdom Metazoa; phylum Chordata; class Mammalia; order Carnivora; family Felidae; genus Herpailurus; species Herpailurus yagouaroundi. The sequence goes on from NW_024412405.1 coordinate 29,576,084, forward strand.
GTCTGTCATCTTGATCCTGCGGAACCCGCTCATCGCCGACAAGTAGGGGCCTCGTCCCCGCTGTCATCCTGCGAAGACCTGCCCTCTGTAATGGGAATAATAAAGTCCTGTGTTTTTCTTAAAAAAAAAAAAAAAAAAAAATCACTTTAGGGATTAGAAGACATTTTATTTTTATATATTATATATTTACATATATGTACACGTAAATGAGTATGTTTGTATTTATTCACTGAATATATTCTCAGTGAATAGCACACCATAGCTTATAAAAATGTTAGCTCTGTTACACCACTAATTTTATGATATTCGGGAAGTCATTTCATAATTGGACTTCTGTTTCGTTATTTGTAAAGGGAAGAGCTCAGACTAAGTATTTTCTAGATTCCCCCTGTGCTAAATATTCTACCATAAGGCTTTTGAGTATGGCAGTCCTCTCTACCCACCCCAGCTGGACCCATTTCTGTATTTGGGCTACACGTATGCTGGATAAATGGTTGCGAATTCATGTGCCCTCCAGCCGTGTGTTCCTTCTATATTCCACAACACGAGGAGACCAGAAAAGAAAGAAAACCTTCACGACTGATGACCATTTCACAATTCCTAAATACATTTGTCCCCTTGTTATGAGTTACACTGCATCCCCCCAAAAGTCTTATGTTGAAGTCCTCATCCCCAGTATCTCAAATGTAACTGTATTTGGCCTTTAAAGACTTGATCAAGTTAAAATGAAACCATTAGGGTGGGCCCTAATGCAATCTGGTGTTCATATAAGAGGAAATTTATATACACACAGACACAAAGGGGTATGCACCCACAAAGGAAAGACCATCTGAGAATATGGCGAGAAGGCACCAGATAAAGGCAGCATTTGCAAACCAAGAAGAGAAGTCTCAAAAAACAAAAAACTAATCATGCCAACACCCTGATCTTGGACTACCAACCTCCAGAATCTGTTGTTTAAGCCACTCACTCAGCCTGTGGTATTTTGTATGATAGACCTAGCAAATTAATATACCTCTTGACCTAACTCTGACTTTGAATAACTTACTTATGTTCTCAGATTTCTTACACTTAAAATACAGATATTTCAAAAGTTGTAAGATTAAAAATGATGATGTATATAAATGGCCTCCTATGTTGCTAACACAAAGTAGTTGCTCAAACATTAATTCTTTCCCTTCCTAAACCCTGCCTCTGCTGTCAAGTGAACTTGAATAATCTTTGGAATGCAAGTTCACATTTTTTTGTTCTTCCAGTAGTCACTTGGTCTATGTGTACATAACTTGACAAAATATTTTAAAATAAATGTTGATATGTAACATCTTTTGTGAATACACATTAAATGTAATCAGTTATATTTAACAAAATATTTCGGTGAAAATAATACATATGAAATCAAAACTATCCCAATCAATCCAGACTATATAGGTACCATATCTGGGTGAATTCTAAGGCTTATCCTACACAAAGCTTATGGATTTCACCACTTAGATAAACATTTCAAAGTCTAAATGTTCATTCAAATCTACCTTAGGCATACATGTTTACTGAGCTTCTATGATCAAGATTGTCTTAATATGGTCCCCCCCCCCCCCACCTTCTAGCACAGGCTCAAAAATGTTGGAGCTTCTCTTCTAACAACCATCGTCTCTCCTCCCATGCTCCACCTTCAATTATATCTCAGTTCCTGTCTTGTTATGTGTAGGATTAATTCAATTTCTTCCTATTATTCTAAATTTACTTCAGATTTTATGAACCAGTAAAGCTTAAGGATAATAAAAACAAAATTAATACCCATACTTGTAAAACAATACTAATTCAAGGAGGCAAAACTTTCAATAAGAATACCCTTACTTTTTTTATTCTTTTGGCCCAATTCCATAATATTTTTTATTTCTTTTTCCTCCCTTCCCCTCAAAACTCAAAACCCAAAGTAGATGCTTCCCAGAAGCCCATGAAAAAAGGAAAATAATGAAAACAAATGTAAGTTAAACTTTTTGCAAACTTTGGAAAATGAGCTGTTCTGGTTCATTTCAAATTTTTTTGGCAAAGATCCAGAGTTAAATAGGAACCAAGATCACATATCCACAGTGAAGAGTGGAGAGGGCACATGGTGAAGAGCTGACCAATTTCGATCTAATTAAAGAGAGAGCTTGCTATGGTAATCAGGTAAAGTCAGAAGTTTTCCTCATACAGGACTCGGAGAATTGTGACTGTTATAGCCCCACCATCTAAGGTAATAAAGTAATAAAGTTTTCAAACTGACAAATGCTGGAATAAACATGACAAAACTTGAAAAAATCTTAACTTTAGCATAAATGAGAAATACATGAAATAAGAAAAATAATTTGCAAAGAGACAAAACTTTCTCAAGCTAATCCTTTAGCTGCAAGTAGCACCAAGTACGACTAGTTACTTGAGAAACAGCAATAGGGTAAAAGAGACAATTCAAAGAGTAGAACATTTATTAAAATTCCAATTAATATCATTGCTGGACACTGTTGGTTAGTTAACAGAGTCCCATTTGCAATTCCTTCTTTTATGTTTTATTTTATATATTTTTTAAGTTTATTTATTTATTTTGAGAGAGAAAGAGAGCAGGAGCAAGGAGGGGCAGAGTGAGGGGTAGGGGAGAGAGAGAATCCCAAGCAGGCCCTGATGTGGGGCTTGATCTCATAAACTGTGAGATCATGACCTGAGCCGAAATCAAGAGTCAGATGCTTAACTGACTGAGCCACCTAGGCACCCCTGCCATTCCTTCTTTTAAAAACCTTCCAATTATTGGTCTGTGGCAGCCATGTGGCCCAGTTCTGGGCAGTGATATATAAGTCATGGAGTAGAACTTTCTGGGGAGTCTTTTGTTTGTCCCCCCTACCACACACACCCATTTAGCCTTAAGGGGAGTTTTTTTAAATAGTTATTTTTTAGATAAAGAAAAATTATAGATTCAGTTCAGTCATTTGCCTTTATCACTTCTTGCTCTTTGGAATGTGAAAAGATGTCTAAAAGTGTAGTACCTCCCTTATGACCATGAAGAGATAAGCATGAGGAAAGAGGTCCACATGTTAAACATGGCAGAGCCCTAAAATGGAGAGATTCTCTTTACTAGATCAACTTCAGTCTGCCTATCCCCAGATTCTTGCTTCAAGGGACAAATAAACCCCTTTGTTTATTAAGCTACTATAGTTGGATTTTCTACTGCTTATGCCAAACACACTTATAACTGATGCGATATCCTCAAAGATTGGTAAGGAAGTTTACCCATAAAACAAGAACAGGTTACTGTGAAAAGGGAAGAACCAGATAACTTGAAAGAATTCTTGCAATTTCAACGTAAGACTGGCAAATTTTTCATACTAGGAGGGCTAAAGAGTGGAGGTAAACTTACACAACAAAGAGCAGAGATATAAATATAAAAGTTCAGAGAAATAACAGACATATCCAGTGGGCATGAAATCTGGCCCTAGAAGATCTCCAGAGGGAAGAGAGAAAACAAACAGGAGAATAAAATCCAAAAAAATTGACAGAAATTTTTCCTCTGAACTGAAATACAGCATAAGTACCAAACTGAAAGGAATCACACCAAGTGTCAAACAAAATGAACGGAAAAAAATACCTATACCTTAGCACTTTATAGTGAAGTTTCAGAATTCTGAGAATCCCAAATGGATCTACTAAGTTTCTATAAGAAAAATATAAGTATTTCATCAATAAAGAAATTATCATCAGACTCATCAGTAGCAGATGCTTAGAAAATGTAGCAATATATTTAAGGTTCAATAGGCAAATGATTTTCAATGTAAAGTTGTACATTCAGGTAAACTATTATTTTAGTATGAGGATACGACAAGAATCTGACTCCATTCTTGACATTTTACCCCTGACAGTTTTCAGTCTTCACCCTTCTTTCTCCCCCACACCCCCTCCTGGCCCCATACCCAGGCAAACCTATAAACAGGACTAAGCACTACCTCCCTTGGCACTGGCAAGATGTTCACACCTTCACTATGGCCTTACTCTGTAACTTTCACTCAAGACACTTCTGACTGGCTTGGGTATCCGTCCTGCTATTTCCTCAGAAAGCTTCATTATGTGAGAAATAAATGTTTCCCACCATATTGGTGAGTGTAGGACATCATCGCTCTCAACATTTAAACCAATTTCATGTGGGAGACTGATTCTACTCACTTCAAGGCAACAATAAACTAGAGACTAAATAAAGATATTCCCTAATATACAAAAGCCTGAGAAACCTGTTTATGTATCTTTCTAGGAAAAAAAAAAATCTACTGGGGATGTTCTCCAGAAAAGTACAAAATGTTCCCAAGATGACATCTATCTTAAAAAATAGATATATATGTTTCAAGATATAGAGTACAGTGAAAACAAATTATAGGATTTCTACAGCAAGTCAAGAAATGAGTTAGACCAAATTAAAACTGCAAGTCAGAACTCCAAATAGCAGAATTTTTGGAAGAACTTCAAGACAAATGGCATGATTAAGAAGTTTAAACTTCTTACTGACATGATGTAAGCATGTTTCTCATGTCAGTAAGAATAGAGATGACTGAAAACTTAAGGGGAGAGGAAAGCTTAGTAAAAAAAGTTATGATTCAAACAGGAAACAAAATTGAGAAATGATTTTGAGCACTTGATGATTTGAAATACAAACAAAAGAAAAAGAATCTGAGTTTGATATTTTTTAGTGACATAGAGTTATTTCTTTCTCTGTGCATCAAATCATACTATTTGGTTCTTCAGATAAAAATACATACATACTACTACATTATGAACACTCTATTACTTTTCAATTTTAGAACCAATGTTTAAATAAAGCATAGAGGATATAGGTTCAGATTACAGTGTCCTGAAAAATCTTAACAATGAAAATGTTAGTTAATAGATGCCTGAAAGAAAGATGGAGAGGGGGTAAGAGGCAATAAGAGTTAGATATTAGTTTTCTACATATATATAATATTATGTACATATACAAGTTTTTTATAATATAAATATTTTAACTAATTCAAGTTATTAATTTTAATGATGTCCAATTTATCAGTCTTCCCTGATGATGCCATTCTGGGCCTGTGGTTTTCTTTTGGAGAAGTTTTAAATTATGGGTTTGATTACATTAACAGACATAGGACTATTCTGATTTGCCTATTTCTTGTTATGTCAGTGTTGGTAAGTCAATTTTTTTTGAGAGAGAGAGAGAGAAGGAGGAAGTGTGAGAGAGAGAGAGAGAGAGATTCCCATGAGGGGCAGAGAGAGAGGGGGAGTGAGAGAAGCAGGGCTCCCCTGAAGTGGAGCTCGTGCTCACCTGAAGTAGGACTCAAACTCACAAACCAAGAGATCATAACCTGAGCCAAAGTCAGATGCTTAACTGACTGAGCCACACAGGCGCCCCTTGGTAATTTGATTTTTAAGGAATTTTCTCATTTCATAGAAGTTGCTACATTATTATAATAAAGTTGCTTACAATTTCTTCTTATTGTGCATGTATATATATAAATATGTATACAGATCTTAATTATTTTTTATTTAATATCAAGATATATATATCTTAATTTTTAAATTTGTATACACGTACCTATATAAAATACATAAAGCACCACCATGAAGAAAATATTGACAAGCCAGTATTTAAAAAGGGTAAAAGACACAACTATTGTTTCCTTACCTATATAATATGAAAATAATACCTACTCCAGAGTTAAACTTAAAACTCTTTGTAAAAAATGAAACATAAAGCAAGATCCATATGAGAAGTAATCAAATATGGATGATACAAAGATATAAAAAAACATGGGCTATTCCAAATTTTCACGTTTCAACTAGATTGTGTTGTCGTCCCATAAGCATAGCCAGAAAGAGTAAGAGAAAACGAGAAAGAAAAACTTCCAATATAGACAGAAGAGAAGACTTGCTCTTCCAAATAAATTTAAGCCAGTGCAGGAAACACAGTCTGTACTAATTAATTTTCACTAATATCAACTCTTTACTCCATCAAGACTGTATCATTATTTTCTTTTTTTTTTTTAATTTTTTTTTTCAACGTTTATTTATTTTTGGGACAGAGAGAGACAGAGCATGAATGGGGGAGGAGCAGAGAGAGAGGGAGACACAGAATCGGAAACAGGCTCTAGGCTCTGAGCCATCAGCCCAGAGCCCGACGCGGGACTCGAACTCACGGACCGCGAGATCGTGACCTGGCTGAAGTCGGACGCTTAACCGACTGCGCCACCCAGGCGCCCCATGTATCATTATTTTCTAAAAGAAGAATGTCTTCTATCTCTTAAGAAATATACATTCGATGCTAGAGAGATGGGGAGAGAGCTTGTTTTTTCAGCTTCAGAAAAATCTCTTCATTATTAGTATAAATACATTTTTTTAAATACATCATTTTTATCTGCTAAATGAAATTGATATTAAACCTAAAATAGGAGCACCTGGGTGGCTTAGTCCGTTAAGCGTCGGCTCTTGATTTCAGTTCAAGTCATAATCTCCGTGTCCTGAAATTGAGCCCCGACTCAGGCTCCAAGCTGGCTATAAAGCCTGCTTCCGATTCTCTCTCTCCCTCACTCTCTGCCCCTTCTCCACACACACACTCTCTCTCACTCTCAACATTAAAAAAAAAACAAAACTAAAATACTCAGCTGAAAGTATATAAAACACAAATAAGATAATGCCAGAATATAAAAATCATATTCACTAAACATTTTGTAGCAGTAAATAATATAAATTTGTTTTAGATGCTTGCCAAAGATTATTTTAAGATTTGTCATTAGTTTTGACTCCACAGCTGACAACAGTTTATAAAGTCAATTTTGTATTTATTTACAATGTTGGACATGATTATACATTACCTTGGAAATTTCTCACAGTTCATGAGCTTATTTGGCACCTGTGTGGCTTAAATAGATTATCAAACAATATTAGGGGCGCCTGGGTGGCGCAGTCGGTTAAGCGTCCGACTTCAGCCAGGTCACGATCTCGCGGTCCGGGAGTTCGAGCCCCGCGTCAGGCTCTGGGCTGATGGCTCAGAGCCTGGAGCCTGTTTCCGATTCTGTGTCTCCCTCTCTCTCTGCCCCTCCCCCGTTCATGCTCTGTCCCAAAAATAAATAAACGTTGAAAAAAAAACAAAAACAATATTAAAAGTATGATAGATGGATGTCTAAATGAACCCAGCCATTGTGAGGCAGCCACTAACCTGAACTAGACTCAAGAGTAGCCTATTTAAATTTCAAGAATTTTACATGAAAAATAATACAACATGAAACTGGTCTTCAATCTAAGTGAACAATAAAAGCTCTAAAAAAAAGGCATCAGAGAAATATGTTAATAATATTTTAACATTTAATTTACATCCTAGAATTCATCCATTAACTCTACTGTACCTTATTGGCTTAGAAAATGATGGGCACAGAAATGCATTTGGTAAGGGGGAGTATTGGCTGAGAATGTTTTTCCAAATTTTGTTTCCCTATAAGACCTTATTCTCTGGAATTGCTAAAGTAAGTTCTTATTTTAAAGGGGAATGAAGTTGTTTCCATAGAAGTAGAGCCTTAAATTCTGTGTTGAAAAGCTTTTTTTTGTTTTCCATTTTTTTTTTTAATGTTTATTTTTGAGAGAGGGGCAGCGACTGAGACAGAGTGTGAGTAGGGAAGCGGCAGTGAGAGAGGGAGACCCAGAATCCGAAGCAGGCTCCAGGCTCTGAGCTGTCAGCACAGAGCCCGATATGGGGCTCAAACTCACCAGCCGTGAGATCGTGACCTGAGCCGAAGTTGGACACTTAACCCACTGAGCCACCCAGGCGCCCCTCCAAAATTAATTTCTGTTGCAATGTTCAATTAATTAACATACACAGCTATTTATTTCCTCATATATTATATTTCACAATTCAAATAAGATAATAAATAACTTTAAAATGAATAAACCATCTGCCTTCTCTGACATTGAAGAGAGAGGACAGGACCTTCCATGCCACAGGCCAGGGTCTGATTTGCAGATCCAGCTCAGTTGCAAGGCCTCATTTGGGGGACCCATATTAGAAGGCTTCTTGGTTTGGGCTTAGGCTCTTGCCAAATTCTTTGATTCAACTTTAGTTGGGATCCACAGCTTTAAGAACTGGACCTCCATTAATATTGTTGGTTCCCTTCCCCTTGGTTTCAGTGTTTCTTCTTCACTAGTTAGAGCCCAGAAGGGTAGGTGAGTGCATAACTGGGAATCCAGAACTACAGCAGGAACCTCTGGAATAGCCTTTGTAATTTGCAGAGTATTTTCACATCTATCATTTCCCTTATTATTTGCAATAACTCTTTGAAATTTAGGTAGAGTATTTCTGTTATTTATGTATAAAAAATGTTTAGGTGTAGGTGGCTGCTAAATTGCAAGGTTGAAGTTCCCATGCAGGTCATTTGACTTCAGATGCATTGCCCTTCACATTCCCTTATCTCAACAAATATGAAGCCAATGGTCTGTCCTCTAAGGGTGGTATGTGCCACTATAGTCCATTCGGAGATCAGGATCTGATGAGAATCTGACATCCTTTCAGGAAAGTGTTTTAAGTGGCCACCTTTTAGGGACTCCTCTTTCCCCTCATACTTACATACGTAGCATTGCCTTTCTTAGATCATTTGCCTCATTTTTGTGACCTTAACTGGAAACACAAGGTAGAATTTAACTCACCAAAATATATAGAAGTAGATATTAGAATGGGTAAATAGAATACTGTTGCCTTAATTCCCACATAGGAGCACCAGAGAAACTAAATTAACTAATTCTCTAACCAAATGATATGAAACTATCATTAATGTCTCTTTGGTTGAGAATCAGGATGTATGTCCTAAAGGTGTGTGAGGGTAACTAGGAGATCAGGCCTCCATATTGAATGGAGCCACCCTTTAATATGTTTTTTGTTACATGTACCTTTGTCTAAATCCCCACTTGATTCCTTTGTTATTAAGCATCCTCCTGTCTTCATCAGTCTCTCTCTCTCTTAGGCCGCTTCATCCAAAACTCCTAATGCTTTTCTCCTCTCATGTCTCAGCCAGGAGCCCCCTCCTTTCCTCTCTTCTCTCCTGGGCTCTGAGTGATCTGGCCTTTCATGTGGGTGCTCTTACAGGCTGCTTTTTGGGGGGAGAATTTTATAAGGAGAGACAAGAGAAACTAGACAGCTATCTCAACTAGAGGGGTTGGTCAATAATAGGGATGTAAAACAGCAGGTTAATTTGTGATGAAGAACATAGGCTTTGGAGACAGACCTATGGATGCTCCAATATTCAAATCCCAGCCCTGCCACACATATAATTTGCATAGATCTCTTAAACTGGGTGAACAGCCTGCTCATTTGTCAACATGGAGATAATCATGCCTGCTTCCAGCTGATCCCAGTGCACTGGTGTTTACAATTAACTGATCACAGCTAATTATAGATTTCTTTGTTCCTTCTTCACTCCCACTGCTTTACTCAACTAGCCTAAAAATAAAATAAAAATTAAAAAATAATAAAAAAGCTTTCTCCCTCTTGTTACTATGAGATTAAATGAGATAATACATGTAAAATGATTCCACAGTCTGTTAGATAATAGGTGTTAAATAAAGGAAAAATATAAATACCACTATTTTCTATGAAGATTTCCTTAGCTAGAAGTGAGTCTTCCTAAGACTTGTAGTTGTTTTCCTTATGCTAAAAGCATTGTTTTATAGCCATTTATTTCAGTTATTGGTGTCCGTGTACCATCTCATCTACTGCTCTTGAAGGATGGCCTTTCATCTTATATAACTCTGCGTTTTCCTTAATGCTCTACAATTTGCCTAAATAAATGTCCCATAATATTTGTTGAAAGATAAAAGGGATTTATTTGCATTCAATACCATGTCCTCACCGTAAGACCGATCTCATTATTTAGCTATGCCACATGCCCTTCACATTCAAAGTTGAGGACTCTGCTCTGTCTAGAACGAAGGGGTATGTTCCACAGAACCTATATCATGATGATGGTCTCCCAGCACTGCTGGGGCTTATTGATGAAATAAATGAAATAATGAAATAAACAAAATAATGAAACAAAGCTGCAGAACTCTGGTTAGGCTGAGCAGCCTGAAGAAAACCCAGTGGAAAGGCACGGGGCTCACTCAGCCTTCCCCTTGTCAGCATTCTGTTCAAGGGGCCCAACTGAGAAGGGATGGTGACTTCCAGAGCAGAAGGCCACCAGTCTGAGATGAAGACTTTATTCCACCAACATTTCACAATAGTCTGAATTATTTTACTCAGTACTTAGTTATTTAGAAGAGGGGGAGGAGCATCAATAAGAAAGAGGATGGGGGGGGGGAACAACTCTCGATCGTAGATCTTCCAAGGAGCATGTTTTGAGTTAGCTGCCCTTCCTTATCAATAAAGCACAGTTAAAATATCCAGGGGTGAAGGTACCAACCAACCATTTTTAATGATGGTCAGTGTGAATTTGGCTTTTCCAAAATGTACATTTCATCAGATTGTCCATGGCTCAAAAAGGCACTACATTTTTAAACGAAATTTTACTAGGATATTCACAAACAAGAAAGTGCTTTTATGAGTAGATTAAGACAGATCTATCTAAGCAGAAAATATACTTTTTTAACTGCTAAGGGATTTGAGTTTTTTTTGTTTTTGTTTTTGTTTTTGTTCTGAGTGCCAAATGACCTCTGCAAAGAGTCTTCCTCATGATTCTGAATGAATCAGTGGCTGGTAATGCCATTTAGCATTCCCCATTGAAGGTGTGTCTGCAAGATGGCCGGACTTGATTAAAAACCAGTGACAGTATGTGTCTTCTATATTGCAGGAAACCTTGCAGAATGTGCCTGGTGTGCTGAGAAAAATCCCATGTTTTGTAAATAACCTCCCTCAAGTCTGATCTGAAAGTGCTCTCTTCCTGATTTCATCAATAAGGTTACTATGTGACTTTAAAAAATTCCACTGCTCTAGGAAAACTTCTGTTTCCTTTTATGCCCAGATTTAGCAGGTTTTTCAAAGCCCTTCTTATTAAGAAAAGTTGTGGCTGGAAAAATGGATAAGTAGTTACAACTATTCCAGGAAACTATAAATATTCTGGTTTAAGCCATTTAAGAAATTATCCTCTCCTTTATTGTCTCCCAGGGCCCACCTACAACCGGGTGCTGCCCTCCCAAAGTGAAGTGGATGGTCCTAAATGATCATAGGTGGGTTTTAAAAAATAAACACAAAATTAGTTTCACACCTACTTAGACAGCTTAGAATTTTAATGTGTGAAGTATGCCAGGACTCTGCAGTGAAATAAAGCTTTGCATTCAAACTGATGTCAGCCAATCAGAAAACAGTACAGAGTGCTGCCCATTTCATAATTAGGGAGCATTACTCCAAGTTCTAGATTTTACTTATTAATGAATAAAGCATTTCTTGACCCAGTTTTGCCATTTATTCATAAGGACCTTGTTTTCAAAAAGTGTTAAAATAGCATGAAGGCCCTGATTTATGCCCACCAAATCCAGGAAATTCAAAGTTAATCCTCGGAACTATTTGTGTCTAGTTTTGCAGCAAACATTCTATATAAAACTGTGCTCTGTTCGAGGATAACACAGAGGAAAGAGACTACGGCAGCCTTCTCTGCAAGCTTGACTTTTTCAGCTTCAAAGCTTTAGATTGTATGCTGACATGTGTGCTACTGCATTTCTGTTTCTGCTGTAGCCTTATTTCAGTCTTGCTCGCCTTTCCCTGGTTATACCTTCTGACATCCGTGGGACTTCATCAGACAGGAGCAATGGCAACTTTGACTGAGAGTCCCATGGGGGTAAGAACCCTCAAACTGCAGGAAGTGATAACATGCACAAAAGGTTCCCATTTTCCTCCTTTCCCAAACTCCTCTCCCTGGAACCATTTTGAGACATACCAGATATTGGCGAAAGGTTCTGAGTGAAAAGAAAATAATGCCAAAAACAGCTGGAAGCTGATTTCAGGAGATCATCATTCCTATTCCCTCCCCCCAAGAATGCCATCCAGCCCTCTCCATCAAGACGGGCAAAACCTTACTCGTCCATCCTACAAATGTCATCCAGAGGCCACTGCTTTCAGCAGACTATCCCTGTCTTTGTGTCCCAATTTCCCTAAGTGTGACACTAATGGAAAAGATTCCACTTTCAAAGGTTTCCTCCAGTCCTGAAATGCTGTCTCTTTGTAACCTCCCCAGTACACAGTGATTTTCCAGCTCTGAACTTCAAAAAGATTCTTCTGTTCACTTGTACACAACATTTACTGATTATGCTAGCTCAAGTCCCAGCTTTCCCATATGCTAGCCGGGAGACTCTGAGCAAGATACTTAATCCCTAAACTTCAGTCTCCTCATCCCTAAGATGCTGATCTTGATGGTATGTGGCATACACTTGAGAGTTGTTTCAAAGATTTCAGGACTGAACACACATAAAGAGCTTACTACAGTGGCTGACAATAAGTGCTCAATAAATTTTAGCTAGAGCTATTTCTAGCTGCTTTTCCATGCATAAGTTCCCTGTTCATCCCAAACATAATCATAAGCTACTTGACATCAAGAATGCATGATGCTTGTATGCCCCATCTTGATTATAATGGTCTCAAGTAGGAATTCAACAGTATTTCATTGATTTCTTGATAGTTACAGCTTTGTGTCTGATTTTCAGTCATTAACTATCCTGTATCGAGTTTTCCTATCTATGAAGATATGAATTCTGCCCATTCAACTCTTAAAACCGAATGAAGTCTATCAAAAAAATGATTACAAGTAATAAGGAATTCAGTTAAGTTGCAGGATACAAAATCAATGCCCAGAAACTGGTTGTGTTTCTATACACTAATAACAAAGTAGCAGAAAGAGGAATTAAGAACAAATCCCATTTACAATCAAACCAAAAAAGATAAAATACCTAGGAATAAATTTAACCAAGGAGGTGAAAGACCTGTACTCTGAAAACCATAAAACATTGATGAAAGAAATTGAAGATGACACAAATAAATGGAAAGATATTCCATGCTCCTGGATAGAAAGAAGTACTATTAAGAGGTCCATACCACCCAGAGCAATCCTTATTAAAATACCAACAACATTTTTTACAAAACTAGAACAAAATGATACTAAAATTGGTATGGAATCACAAAAGACCCCAAATAACCAAAGAAATCTGGAGAAAGAGCAAAGCTGGAGGTATCACAATCCCAGATTTCAAGATACACTGCATACCTATAGTAATCAAAACAGTATGGAACTGGAACAAAAACAGACATGTAGATCAATGAAACTGATAGAATAGACAGCCCAGAAATAAAAGCATGTTATATGGTCAAATAATCCACATCAAAGGAAGTAATATACCATGGGCAAAAGACAGTCTCTCCAGTAAGTGGTATTAGGAAAATATGGACATCAACATGTAAAAGGATGAAATAGGACCACTACCTTACACCAGACACAAAAATAAACTCAAAATGGATTAAAGAACTAAATGTGAGACCTAAAACCATAAAACTGCTAGAGAGAACATAGGCAATAATTTATTTGATATAGGCCTTTTTTCTAGCTAGGTCTAGAAACATTTTTCTAGATAGGTCTCCTCAGGCAAGGGAAACAAAAGTAAAAATAAGCTACTGGGACTACATCAAAATAAAAAGCTTTTGGACAGTGAAGGAAACCATCAAAAAAATGAAAAAGCAACTCAATGAATGAATGAAGACATTCACAAATGATATATCCAATAAGAGGTTGATATCCACAATATATGAAGAACTTCTAGAATTCAATACCAAAAAAAATAATCTTATTTATAATGGGCAGAGGACCTCAATAGACATTTTTTTTTCAAAGATGACACAGATAGCCAATAGACACACAAAAAGATGCCCAACATCACTAATCAGGGAAATACAAACTAAAACCATAATGAGGGGCCCCTGGATGGCTCAGTCGGTTGAGCGTCCGACTTTGGCTCGGGTCATGATCTCGTGGTTCGTGAGTTCGAGCCCCGCGTCAGGCTCTGTGCTGACAGCTCAGAGCCTGGAGCCTGCTTCGGATTCTGTGTATCGTCCTCTCTCTGCCTCTCCCCTGCTCATGCTCTGTCTGTCTCTGGCTCTCAATAATAAATAAACATTAAGGAAATTTTAAAAATTAATAAATAAATAATAAAACCATAATGAGATTATCACTTCACATCTGTCAGAATGGCTACAATCAAAAAGAAATAACAAATGTTGCTCTGGGTGTGGAGAAAAAGGAACATTTATGCACTGTTGGTAGGAATATAAATTGGTGCAGCCACTGAGGAAAAACATTATGTAGGTTCCTCAAAAAATTAAAATTATAAATATCATATGTCCCATAATTCTACTACCAAGTATTTACCCAAAGAAAATGAAAATACTGATTTGAAAAAGATATATGCACCTCTATATTTATTGCAGCATTATTTACAATAGCCAAGCTATGGAAGCAATCCACGTGTCCATCAACAGATGAATCGATAAAGTAGATGTGGCATGTGTGTGTGTGTGTTTACATACACACACACACACACACACACACACACACACAAATAGGATATTACTCAGTCATAAAAAAGGATGCGATTTTTGCCATTTGCAACAACATGGATGGACCTAGAGGGTTTTGTGCTAAGTGACATAATCAGATTGAGAAAGATAAACACCATATGATTTCACTTATATGTGGAATCTAAAAGACAAAACGAAAAGCAGAAATAGACCCATAAATACAGAGAACAGACTGATGGTTGCCAGAGGGGAAGGGGGTGGAGGGATGGGAAAAATGGGTGAAGAGGAATAGTAGATACAGGCTTCCAATTACAGAATGAATAAATCGTGGGGATAAGAGGTACAGCATAGGGAATATAGATAATGGTATTGTAATAGCATCGTATGGTGACAGGTGGTAGCTACACTTGTGGCGAGCATAGCATTAAGGGTATAAAGTTGTCCAATCACTATGCTGTATGTATATCTGAAACTAATGTAATATTGTATGTCAACTATATTTCAATCAAAAAAAAACCCTGTATGCAGATAATGATCCATGATAGTAGTTTAAATTATTTCTAATTCCACTGCTGTTTAAATAATTTTAGAAGAGCAATCTAAAAGCAAAGATATACTGTAAATGGGCTGGGCCCTGCCCTGCTCAGAAGGCACACAGTCAGAGAGGGCTAAACAGAACTTGAGGTCAGGCTGGTTGGAAGCCATTGTGTTCCCTGACACTATGAATATTCTAGGGTTTCGAGTGTATTTGTGTGTTTGTGTTAGTCATTAGTTTGTGTAAGAAGGGAGGGGGTGGGATGGGGAGAGAAGGGAAGTGGAAAGAGATACAAAGAAAGAAATAAGAAAAGGATGGAGGAAGAAAGCAAAAGGTGAGAACAGAAAAAAGAGAGATGGAGAGGAAAGTGTTCTGCAAGCAATCGGGTGAAAGGGAAGGAACGGGGTGATAGAAAGAGAAAAGCTCATTGTGGTTCGAAAGCTGCAGAGAAAGCTCCATCTAAGACTGAATGTGCAGCCTGCTTACCTTTCCTATTAAATGTTAACAGGAGGCACGGGAATAACTTAAAGAGGGTTTCACTCCAAAGCTGAAACTTGGCCAGACACTCAATTACATTCCTATTCTTGTTTGATGGAGATTTCCATTGTAGAAGAGAAGATGACGGGTTCTTAGACTAAAGGAGCCGCATTATATCATCATTTCTGGTCTGACTTTTTGCAGGGGCCTCTTCGGAGGCGGACGTGTGTGCAAGAGACATGGGTTTTTTAAAGACTTTAACCAAGTGCTTTTTCCCCTGCTCCACACATCAGAGACTTCTAAAATTCCAGGTCTGGCAAAGGAAAAAGAAAGGGCCAGCGTGACTTCCCAACTGAAAGCGCCTCCAGAGGAACCAGCACTATTTCATGACGAACTTTCAACAGTCTGCACCAACATCTTCTGGGTTGCTAAATAGTCAGCCTTTCAGTTGACTTAAGAATGCAGTGCTCTTAACCAAAGCAAGGCCCCACTGGGGAAACCAATCAGACACCAGGCTTAAAACCTCAAAAGTCACGTGAATAGTTTTCTGTGACTCTGAGGTAAAGGGTGGCATTGTCAGGAATTACCCAACCTTCCAGGCAAATCGGAGTAGGTAGACATTGATTAACACACCAAAGTCCCATTCCACCCACATTTGGGGAAAAAGTCACTGCTTTGTATCTGCATAGGCGGCTTATCTCTGTGGGCTACAGGGATTTTCAGTGAAGATTCAATCTGTTTTGTAGAGGGGGCATTAGCAAAGATCCCTGTAAGATATAATTTTCAAAGTTAGAACAATCACAAGCGGGGGCTTTTGGTTACCACTGCAAATGTAATCAGCAAGCCCAGTGGTGGCTGCTTCTCTGACAAGCACTCAGATTTACTGGAATGCCTTAGCTCCCACAAGAGAGGAAATCATTCCCTGCGAATTCCAAGTTCTGCAGGTTACTGAAATGTAGCCATTTCCTCCTGTTGCCCAGCACCCTCCCTGACTATCTCTCCAAGGGCTACATTCCTCCACTGCGAGCTGTGGACATCCCTGGCCCATTTCCAAGGAGGCACATAGCAGGAGACTCTTGGGCCCGGGGACTTGGCCAAGAAGTTTTCACTCATAGAAAACATACTGGCCTCTAGAATTTCAGTGCCATTTGAAAACAGATACTTTAGTTTTCAAGCCTATCTCTTGTGAAACATGCAGCTCCACAGTCATGGCTCATCACAAGATGGAAAAGCAGAAACCTACAAGGATTAGAAAAGGTGGAATTTACGGGAACCTCCCCATATTATGTTTTCATTGCATGACCAGGGAACGCAGGACAGTTTATGACACTGTGGTGTCAAGGGATCAGATGGCTGAAGTTCGAATCGCAACCTTGCCACTTCTCATTATGTACCTTGGGTAAGTTTCTTGATTTCTCAGAGTCTCCGTTTTCCTCATTTGTATAATGTAGACTTAAAGAAAAACCACTACTCCTAGGGTTGTTAGGAGAATAAAATGACATGAAGGACAGAAGAGGCCCAGCAGAGGAAGCAGTTGATAAGAAAGCCTTCCCCAATGTAAGGTCAGAACGGTTAAAGGACTTGATATCAAAAGACAGTCATTATGGGGACTAAAATTCATGTTTCCTAACCTGTTTAATGACCTGTTAAACTAAATCACCTCCCTACCAAGAGGCTGCCTTTCTCCAAAGATTTTTAAAGAACTTAATCCTCATGTCATGTTACAGTCAATTGGCTCAAGAATGTAAAGTTTTTTTTCTTAACTTGGGAAAGTTTTATTTTATTTAAAAAAGGGTAAGGGGGGCCTTGCTTGCTCCCTGAGGCTTCAGTCCAGCCCCATCAGCCCTTGATTGTTTGGTGCCCCCCACAGAATCCTTCCCCAACTCTTCTTCAAGCCCCACGTCTCCCTCCAAGTTCAGATTAACATCTCGGTAACACACTCCTAATCAATACCACCCTCCTCGTTTCCTCCGAAACACATTGAATTTATGGACTGTAAGAAGCAATTTTACATTTAATTACATCTTATTATTCTTATTGGTTTGTGGATTAATTGTACCTCCAGCTAAGTTCCTTGAGCACAAAGACCATTTCCTGCATTCTTCTGGCACAACTGCTGACCTAGCTTTCAGCACAGAGTAGGTGCTCAATAAGTGCTTTTAGTGAATTGATAATTACTACTTGATGCAGTTTCATCACAAGTACCATCTACCTTTACATCCACCACCTACACAGTGTCCACCAATGGGGCTTCAACTGTGGCAATATTTTGCCTGGTGTGGGTCTCTCTCAAACTCAACCTTTGACCTATGTTTAATATCTATTACTATCCTAGCATCAGGAACAATGTGACTAAAGCATGTTTCTAGTTCCTCAGCACAGAATTGGAATTGCATAGCCCTCATGGGGAGGATATGTGGCAACCAGACATGTGAGTATGTGATTTTTACTGTAAGAAATAGAGCCAAAGCAGAACATGTTATTAGGGTCCCACCTAGATGCCTTGGAGCTCAACTGCAAATGATTCAACACATCTGTAGAATCCATTGGTGCAAGAAGCATGGGGAGGTCAACCTGGGATACAAACTAAGTGTTTCTTGAGGGCAGTGCATTCACACTGAAGGAAAGTGAGACATAAATGCAGTCTATACAGTGCAGAACAGGAGAAAAAAAAATTGGTATAAATGCTTTCAGTTTTGTTTCCAGGTGAATAGAGTTTTCCTTTTTAAAACTTTGGTTCATAATGTACATAATGTAGTTATGAGATGACATGTTTATTTCAATTACCATTATTTTTATGTCCTTCTATATTCAACAAGATTACTTTTAACTGCTAGCTAGTATTCCATTGGGTGGATGAATTTTTACCTGATTTCCATTTTATGCGGTTAGTAGCCCTGAGTTGTAATTTTATAGCTGAAACTTTTATGTGCCCTTTATTATATCCTGGAAGTGGAATTTCTGGTGCCATCAATTCTTATTCTCTTAACTCCAGGTTTTCTGTCCTTTTACTGGTCCATTTCTGACCTTCTTTGTGCTGAGTATCTTTTCTTTCCTTTGACTCTCCAGACCCACTCCCTGCCTCTCTTCTTTGTCTTAGGATATTGGATCTGCATGGACTTCATGGACCAATTCCCAAGCCCTCTTGCTTTTTGTTGGGTTCAAACACTGAGGCATGAAGCAAGACAATGAGTAGAAGGATGAAGAGAGGACAGTGAAGTTGGCGTACTTACTCCCTTGACTCCTCTTTTACCTGGAAGGTTGGCCTTGAACTAGTTGCATCCCTCAACCGAGCATCACAACTCCTGTCAGGCAGCCCTCCCCACAGAGCTCTTCTCCCTTTCTCTATCCAGGTTCTGGTGATGGCTCCCTCCCCTCACCACATCAGATGTGATAGGAAGTAAGAGTCCACTGTTAGGTAGCCCTATAGTAATGCACTATCCCCTGTGGTTTCCCTACTCCCTGCTCAAGCCTTTGTAAGCAGCCCATTTATTAAAAGCCCAAATTCCCTAAATAGAGTGTGCCTCTAGTTCCCTGTCCTGCTACTGAGTTATCCCCTTTATGGTAAAATTCCTTACAGGGAGTTGTCATTACTTATGGTCAATGCTTCCTCCTTTTCCTATCCTGAGAAACTCCATCACACTTCTGTTCCACTTCTATCACAAAACAGCAATGTGCCCCATAATGCCAAGCCCAAAGCAGATGTCAGTCCTCATCTTTCCCGGCCTATCAGCAGCACTTGGCCCAGTGAATCTGTCCTTACTTGTTCAAACACTTTGGTCACTTCACTTTAGGGACACTATCTGTGGTTCTCCACCCGCCTTTGCTAGTTCTTCCTTACCTTCCTTAACCTCTAACACTGAAATTTTAAGTGTCCCAGTCTTTGGACCCTTTCTCTGTTGACACTTATTCTTGGTTTTTTCCTTTAGTTCCATGGCTTTAACTATCGTCTCTACACCAACTATTCCAGACTCAATCAGTTCATTCTTGAACAACAGGAGTTTGAACAGTGGTCCACTTACAAGCAGAATTTTTTCAATCAATACAGTAAAGGTATTTTCTCTTAGGATTTTCTTAACATTTTCTTTTCTCTAGCTTACATTATCATAACAATACGTATATAACACATATAACATACAAAATATGTGTTAACCAACTGTTATCAGTAAGGCTTCCAGTCAACAGTAGGCTGTTAATAGTTAAGTTTCAAGACAGTCAAAAGTTACATGTGGATTCTTTACTTTCTAGCAGGAGTGGGGAGGTGGGGGGGGGTCGCCATCCCTAACTGCTACATTCTGCAGAGATCAACTCTATATCCAATCTGCACCTCTCTCCTAAATTCCAGACTGCATAACCAACTACTTAACATCTCAACCAAAAGTTACCTCTACTTTCAAATGTAGGAAACCTAACACATGTGTTTCTTGTTTTTTGTTTTGTATTACCTGCATGTGTGTAGATGGCAACTCCATCCACCCGGTTTCTCAGGCCAAAAAACTTTGGAGCCATCTTTTTTTCTCCCATACTACATATCCAATCTATCAGGAAATCCTGTTGACTTTGCCATCAAAACGTCCAGCAATCTGATGGCTTCTCAACAGCTCTCCCCAGCGTAATTTCTCACCTCAATGAGAGAAATGCCTCTGGTCTAGTTTCACTCTTGCTTGCCCCATCCCCAACAGACTCCTAGAACAGCTAGATTCTATCATCCATCTGCTCAAAACTCTAATGGCTTCTCATCTCATTCCGAAGAATGCCAGTGTCTTTCCAATGATTTGTGAAGCCCTAAAACATCCTGCCTGCCTCAGGGTATGTCTCCAATCTCAGAGCCCTCTCTCCATCATAGATGGTCTTTGGTAGTTCTTAAACATACTGAATATGCTCTCACCTGAGGGCCTTTGCATTTACCGTCTCCTCTTCCTCGAACATTGCTGAAATATTCTTCTGCCAGATAATCACAGAGATTGCTTCCTGGGTTTATTTCTCTACTTAAGGCTTCCCATAAGGACCTTGTCTTAAAAAGCACACAACTAGTCTCACCTCAACACTCCCTCAACTTGCTCCTGTTTTTATAGCAGCGATCACCACTTGCTCTATTTTGTTTGTTTTTTTTATGTCTTTATAGCCCTTTTCTTGCCCCTAGAATTAAGCTCATTGAGAGCAGAGAAAAATGTGTTCCCTACCATATCCCCAGCACTTAAAGCTCTGCCTGGCACAGAGAAATGCACTTAATGAATAAACAGATGAAAAGAAATTATTATGAAAATTTAAACATATACAAACTAGAGAAAATAGTGTAATGTATCTACACATATTCATTAGTGAGCTTCAACAATTATTAATATACAGTTGATCTTGTTTTGCTCTTGCCACTCGACTTCCCTCCAACCACATCCTACTAGACAGTTTTAAAGCAAACCCCAGATGCCCTGTCATTTCATCTGTAAATTGTGTACTTTAATTGTCTTCCAAAAATGTATACTATGAGCAATGTTTAAAATGCCAACTTCCTCGTCTCCTGCTCATACTAGCAGAGATGACTGTATAAAAATAATCTTTGCAAATTTTATTGCTGGAAAAATCTCAATTCTTTTTTTTTAAATTAAAAAGAATGAATAAAAAGAAAGTCCTTGAGGTCTGTGATACTATCCTCTTCTTTCTCTGTGACCTCAAGAGATTGCAAGATACTAATTCCAAGATACTAATAGACAAACATGTATTAAATTATATCTCTCCTTCTCTTTTTAAAGGTTTGTCTCACATAATTATGCACCATGACTCATATAATTATAAGATCAGAGCCCGATCTTAATCATCTCAGTGCATAATACTAAAAGGCATATTAGAAGACGTAAATTTTTGAAAAAAAAAAATCTTTTTAACAGAATGAGGGTCTAGAGTGAAGAGAGATATTGCTGACAAAAATGCATGTCCCTAGCCAGTGTCTTTTTCAGTCGGTCCCATCCATAGGTAACCTTATTTAAAAAAAATCTTTCTGGAGAGTTCACTCCATCTTTGAAGTCATCTTCCAATTCTGGAAGGAGAAAGCTAGTCCAAGGTGCCCCTGGGCCTCTCGTCTGCCGGGGGACTGGAGACAGATTGCATCCTGGCAGGGCAGGGAGGGTTCAGGTCGGCGGTTCTGGTAGTCACACAGAACAGCTCTGTGACTCTCTCTGGAGAAAGCCTTCTGTTCTCATAAGTGTTAGCATATTAAGCATCTACCACATGGAATGGGATAGGGAGGAGTTTGGAAAAGAAAATGTGAAGACAAATGGGGATATTTAAAAGCAGAAAAGAAAATCCAGTGCTCAGAACAGCATTCTTCAACTTAGACCAGCTATAAATTTTCTCTCTTGTTGATTTCCTGTCTTGGAAAGAACCCATTAATGTGTGTGTGGGGGGGGGGGGGGGGGGAAGGACAGGCTAGAAGCTCAACTGTGTTTTGTTTTGTTTTGTTTTGTTTTTTGGTTTTTTTTTGTGTGTGTTTGTTTTTTTAATGGTAAGCCTGGTACCATTCATATCTGTGAAATGCAAAGGAAGATTTGAAAATTTCATTTTGTCATTTTGCCAAAAAGCTTGAGCCCAACCTATTTAAAAGACACAAAAATAAATTTACAATCTGGGTGGAGGTTAAGGAAGTGCTTTTCTTGCCTTTCCCCCTACTCGCTTTACCAGCAGAGCTTGAAGCTTCTCAGTCTGTCGTCACTTTTAATTCGACTTCTTTCCTGCCAAGAATCTGATGGCTGAGTTTCCGGTTTGACTGGGAGTAGGAAAAATCTTCGTTGTAATTTGGAGACCCCATGCAACTAGTTTTCTGGATGGGAAATTTATTCCTTGTCCTCATTGACAGATATAAGGACGGTCAACAATTCCAATACTTGATGTGAATGGAGTTTCTAATGGAGTTTCCGAGCAGCTTCTCCAAGCACCTGTCGCTCCTGTCTTTCACAGTTCTGAGGGTCAGACCCAAGCAAGGTGGTCTTCCCATGCGTGCTGCTGAGCGTTCAGAACTCTCTGAAAGTAGCTGCCGTCCAAAGTTCACAGACTGGCCTTCTAGGGTATCTGTCCAGAGCCCCTTGGGGATGTAAATCTGAGTAACACTTTAAGTGACAGACTGCTGGCCATTCTCTCAGCACCTGGAGTTAACCAAGACAGATATTACACTCTACTAGTTCCACCTTGGCTGGGGGGGGGGCCGCCCCCAGTGAGTACTCAATCCCCAGAGGAGCTGTCTCCCAGACAGGTGTAAAGCATTTTAGCCTCAACACAGAGCACTGGATCTGTCTATGCAAGAACATAGCCTGGAAAGGAAAGAGAAGAGATGGAGGGAGGGGAAGAAAACAAAATGTCTACTGCTTTCATTAGCTCTGTTTCTTGGTGTCATTCCAGAAACTGAAGATGCCAGCTAATGTGAAATAGGGAATCTTCATCCAATTATCCTGACTAGATAGAGCTAGAAAGGTTTCAGTAGTACTTCAAATTACATAGCAGGTGTGCTTCTAGAAATCTCTCCTCCTCCTTTAATAAATTCATATTTTGAATATGCTGGGAAAATTCCCTAAAGAATTCATATTAGGAATTTAAAACGTGAAAGCTCTTCTTTAAAATGAAAACAATCACTTATTTTATCTTGTTTTATTAATGTGACATTCTCTTTCACAAGTTAGATAAAAACCAGAATTAAAAGTGCTATGCTTAAATAGAACATGACTCAGAAGTTAAAATAGACAGTTCTACTCACTCTTCAAAATAGCTGGATGAGGATATAATATACTGACTCTGACTCTGGCCAACCACACAATTTGCAAATGGTTGACATGACTAAAAGTTGGGTCCCCTTTGAGAAAAGGGGAAAAGTTGTAACAGTGCTTCATCTAATGAATTATTTGGGAATAAACTTTCAACAATGAAGTCCCTATTTATAAAAAAGAAATGAAGGGGCACATGCTTAATCAGTCAGTTAAGCATCTGACTTTGGCTCAGGTCATGATCTCATGGTTTGTGAGTTTGAGCCTCACATCAGGTTATGTGCTGATAGCTCAGAGCCTGCTTTAGACCCTCTCTCTCTCTCTCTCTCTCTCTCTCTCTGCCCCTCCCCTGCTGGCTCTCTCTCTCTCTCAAAATAAATAAATACACCTAAAATAAAAATAAAATAAGAAATGGAAATACTTTTGAAAATAACAAATATTTGAAGATAAAGCATTACATGGACTGCCATCTGTTCCTCAAACTTCTCCCTCCTCTCTTCTTCCATTCTTTGATGCCAACCCTTCCCCATTATACTCCAGTTCCCTCTAAAGCTCACTTTCTTCTCTACTAAAAGTGAATCACTTAATATCAGCTAATCCAAGAAAACCTTAACAAGTTTCAGAGTATCACCCCAAGCAACAATGGATTTAAAAAAAAAAAAAAGTTGTCTTTTAATGTATTGAAGTTTTTGTTTCCTGTAAAGAAAACTTCAGACATAAATAAACAGATGTCTGTTTTTTTCAAATCATGAAGCTCTTCATCCATGGCTTCTTGGTGATGGGGCAGAGTCGGCCCAGGATAACTCTTGTGTACTTACTGGAGCTCCATCTTCTATCTGAAGTTTTCTTTCTGGCATGTTCTTCCCTGACTCAATGCCTATCTGTTCTCTCTTCCCTTTCAACCTCACTATTCTCAGCGCAGCTCCTCCTCCTATCATCGCCAGATTCACATTTGATTTTGCTTCTGACACTATTTTAGTACTACGAAACTTCCTATCTCGTGTGCATTGGCAAAATTTTCGTAACTTAAGAACTGACTCAAATATGCAATGAACATGTGCACAATTTATTCAACTCATTAATTAATGAAGACATCAGTAGATGGTAAAGTTGTTTCAAAAAACATTTTAAGGAACTATTTCCAGGCAGTGTGAAATACAAAAATGAATACCAGAGGAAGCTAGTTGGACACAAAACTGATTAATATCCTACAAGGCAATAAGCCATTGTGTATCTTTTTACCAGACTGAAATCAGTTGCATCTCTATAGAATAAAAGCTACACGTAAACGTGTGACTCTACCACATGGTGTCTGGGCACCAATCAATAATAATTTCAAAGTCAAATAATAGTACATTGGCCTATAAAATCAAATAATTAGAGGACTGGTCTAAAATAGGACATTAAAAGACAATGCAGCCATCCTCTGGGCCTTATTTTGGATAATTTTCCTTGAAAGCAGGAATGCAGGTCCTATAGCTTTATTATTATCCAATCCAGTATATAAAGTTTCTGGCAATATTTCATAAAGGTCACTAGAACACAGGTTTTCATTAGTTGAGCTATCAGTGCACCCCGTATATGTACTTTTTAACAAAAAGGTAGGAAACACATTCAACTGAAAACATTTGCTAAAGAACCCATCTGTCATGCCAGACAGAGGAACTCATCAGACTGGTGCCCCCAGGGAAGATTGTTAAGACAGAAAATCTGAGTAATCAGGAACCATGCCTGATATGGATCACAGCAAGCTAGAGGTTGGGAAATGGACTTAAAAACTGGGATCAAGGAGCATGCAAGGTTGGGAAGCCATAAAGCAAAGCCTGAGGCTAGAATAAGTCACTTGTCGATAGCCAAGATCTTAATGAACCAATAGGCCTTAAAGGTCAGGGCAGATGGGGTAGACAGGGCCAAAATACTCAGACTAAATCAAGGGCACCACCTAAGAAATGTGAGATCTTTGACCTTAGACTGTACTTGACACCCTTCATCTACCCACACTAGAAAGATTGCTTAACACCAGGGCAGAAGGCTCCATCCCAGGGTCAAGTGTTGCAAAACTATGTGGCCTCTGCTACCTGCTCCACTGGTTAGAAACCAGAGATAAATTTTAACAGCAGAAAAACTAAGAGATAGAAGAATAATATTCCTGTGTCCCGAGAGTGCTAATCAAGTGGTCTATTACCCTCTCAAACTCAATTGCCTATAAAAGAGAAAACTAAAAGGAGGCTAATGCCTCCAGAAATAGATATCTGATTTCTGAATTATTCCCAAGTATCTCCCTGATGTTACTGAAAGTATAATTCCTATTTTTGCATAAACAAGAATCTTATGTCTATTTTGCATTGGTAAGTAAAGATAATTTGAAAATTCATCAGTAAAATTAATCAGTGTAGAAAATTAACACAAGGAGTCAATATCTTTTGGGGTAACTACTCAGAACATGGGTAGTTCTTCCTCTAAGAATTACATCCTGCTCTCTACACATAAGGGTTGGCCCCGGCTGCCATATTGCCAGCATATATTCCTATCCCTCTGGCAAAGCTGGTTGAGCCAGTGGTGGTACCTAACACAAGCTGGACCAGTCAATGTCTCTCTCTTAGGAAGCTGGATTTGGGATTCAAGATTCCTAGTCAGTCTCTGCTAGTTGCTCCTATTGAGGATATGCAAATACAGGCAGTATTGGAGAGTTATCTTTTACCATTTTGCTGCCTAATATGGTAGAGACTGGCCACATGTAACCTTTTACAGGTTAAACTCATTAAAACTTCAGATCCTTCTTCACTCCAGCCATGTTTCAAGTGTTCATCAGCCACTATGGCTAGTGACTACCAGACAGAATAGTGCAGATACAGAATATTTTCATCAGTGCAGTAATTTGTTGAATAACATTAGTTTATTTACCACATCTTGGAGAAGCAGGGAAAGCCTGTGTGCAGAGACAGGAGAAGGAAGCAGATGTGTAGACAGAAGTAGAAGAGACAAAGAAAAGGTAGGAGATTAGCTGCCTTTATTTTCTAGGTCCTTGTTCTAATCTCCAGTAAGATTCAACTTTCCCGGGGCACCTGGGTGGCGCAGTCGGTTAAGCGTCCCGACTTCAGCCAGGTCACGATCTCGCGGTCTGTGAGTTCGAGCCCCGCATCAGGCTCTGGGCTGATGGCTCGGAGCCTGGAGCCTGTTTCCGATTCTGTGTCTCCCTCTCTCTCTGCCCCTCCCCCGTTCATGCTCTGTCTCTCTCTGTCCCAAAAATAAATAAACATTGAAAATTAAAAAAAAAAAAAAAAAAGACTCAACTTCCCCTTGCCTTTAAACTCCATTATATGTGCCTTTATCCTGTAATGTTCCTTTCTCATTTAAGCTACTTTGTTTAGGATGCTTTCCTTGCAATTCAAACATGCTTAAGATAACCTGAACCATTTTAGCCCTCCCCATCTTCTTTTCCATCACACTGTAGTAACTGAATTACTTGGAGAGTTAGTGCTACTTTTCCCTTAGTTTTTGTCTATAATAAGAGGGTTCTTTACATTTATCTGTGATAAAAATTCCAAGAATTTACTCAGTAGGAGGTATTAATTTTTAATTTTAAATCTTCAAAGATAGTCGAGGCTAATTCCTGCAGCCTGTGGGGAAAGCTTGGGTGGGTTAAAGTGAGGAGTTAGGTATAGAGTTAATTAGAGGGTGACTTATTTCCTCTGTCCAGAAAGGTGCAAATAATGTGGCTCGCAGGTGGAAAGGAAGGATTGGTCAAGAGGTACAAGAAACCTCAAGCTTAGGACACATAAGTTATCTCAGGAGAAAAATGCAAGGAACTGAATTTGTGTGATTTTATTTATCTGCCTTTAAGATTTTAATTTCCACTTCATATCTCTTGCTAAAACTTTTTTGAGAGAGAAAGCAGTATCTGTGGACATAACTCAAGAGCACACAGACTTGCAAAGCAAGAGTGATCTTGACCTCGGGCAGGCAGAATACCTTTGATCTTCACCAGCCACTGTAGCTGCCTGAGATTATCTCAAATGCTGACCAGCAAGAGAGCATGCCCAAAGCCATACTAACTCCACTACCTGCCCTGTGCAATGATCCCTTACAGGCGAATGGGCTGCTGTGAAAAGTGATTAAAGTCTGCAGGAGGCAGGGAGGGGAATTTATGTCAGAGAAACAATCTGCCACCTGAGACTCCGCCTGCTGCTCAGCAGAGATGGGCCACCTGCCTTGTGTGTTGACTGGATTTTTGTTTGTAAGTTTAAAAGTAAGATCCAGAAGTATAATGAGGAGAAGAGTTGAAACTAGGAAGTCAGGGTAATGAAGAGAATCTGAGTAGAAAAAGAGAAAATACAGAAGCTCGAGTCTGTGAGAGGAAAAATCCAGAGAAAAAAAAACTAACAAATTCAAAGAATTGGCCTAAAAAGACTTTATTGAAGAGAAAGTTCCCATTCAACTTTAAAAGTTGTTCTATGTGAGGGCGTTTGGGTGGCTCAGTTGGTTAAGCCTGTGACTCTTGATTCTGGCTCAGGTCACAATCTCACGGTTCGTGACTTTGAGCTCGGTGTGGCGCTCCGCACTAACAGCACGGAGCCTGCTTGGAATTCTCTCTCCCTCTCTCTCTGCCCCTCCCTGGCTCTCTCTCCAAATAAATAAATTAATTAAAAAAAATTTTTTTTACATTTATTTATTTTTGAGAGACAGAGCACAAGTTGGGGAGGGGCAGAGAGGGAGACACAGAATCCAAAGCAGGTGCTGAGCCCAATGCGGTGCTCGAACTCACAGACTGTGAGATCATGACCTGAGCCAAAGTCGGATGCTTAACCGACTGAGCCACCCAGGCGCCCCTTTTTCTTTAATTTTTTTTACATTTATTTTTGAGTCCAAATATATAAAAATTTTTAAAGTTCTATGTGAGATGCTTGAAGTAAATATTAATTCCAACTTGTCTCCTATGAAAATTGTAGTAACATTTGCCTTCCCAAATAACAAAGACCTCTCGTGTTGAGGGAGATGACCTAGACTGTCAGATTCATGAGAGCTGGGCCAATGACAAATCTCTCAGTGGGAGGGTATTCTATGAAATTCTTCATAATCAGTGCTTAACTTTTGTCAATGAAATGGTGGCATGGAGTATACTCTGTGAAGGTGTTTAATCTCATAGAAAAAAACCATTTCCGTTATCTTAAGTTCAACCTTCAGACTGTTATCTAACCAAGGTTAGGTGTTACTGAGACTTAAAGGAGCAATAAAAAAACGGGGCACCTAAGTGGGTCAGTTGGTTAAGCGTCCGACTTCAGCTCAGGTCATGATCTCATGGTTTGTGGGTTCGAGCCCTGCATCAGGCTCTTTGCTGACAGCTCAGACTCTGGAGCCTGCTTCAGATTCTGTGTCTGCCTCTCTTTCTGCCCCTCCCCCACTCGCATTCTGTCTCTGTCTCTTGAAAACAAATGTTAAAAATTTTTTTTAAAAAACAATAACAATCACAATAGTTTTCTATTGCTATTTAATACATTCTTTATACTGTACTGATCTATCCATCCATCTATTCCCATCGAAGTCTCATAGCAACTGTGAGTGGTATTGCCCCCATTTCATAGTGGGTATAACTGAAGCCAGGCAGATTAAGGAAATGGCTTATGGTTAAATAAGCGGGTATACAAGTCATGGCTGCAGGAAGAAATAGATGGTGCACATGCAAACTGGAACCTGGAGAGTTCCTTGTTAAATGAACAAGGAAGGTGTAGGAAACCAAGCAGTAGACAGGGGTAGTTCTAGTGCAGCCATTACTATCTCTGGCTCAAAGTGCAGAGGGGTGGTGGTTAGCAGCAAACTGTGTGGAGAGGCCTGTCCTTCAGGAACTATAACTTCCTCCAAGGATTTAGCCAGCCATGGTGACCACAGAGAGGAAGCTAATGGGTTTAGTACCCTGACCACACACCCATCCCCCTTTCTGCTGGTTCCTGTCCGCCTCCCCCCCACCAAAACTGACTCAACATGAAGCCAACACTTTTTGTGAGCAGATTCTTTGGGGCTTTTTGAATTTTGCACCTGAGTCAATGGGCACAGCACAGAAATCGAGAATTCAGAACCCCAGAAATTAAGAGGCCCACAAGATCAGAAGGACATAGAAAGCTCAAGGAGGCTTAGACTTCCCCCAAATTATACAACTAGGGGTTTAAGATTATTACATATGGAATTCAAGAGTTGGAGACACTCCATTTGGTGTCTGGTTCGCACAGAGATAGAGTTCACCTAGGTTTAAAGTTATATCTGGTGTTTGTTGAACCTGTCATTGTTCCGAAATATACAGTTCTGCTACATTATGTTTTGAAAACACAAATTTTTGCCCCTTTATTGATATATTAGGGAACAATTTGAGCATAACACAAATTTCTCACATTTTCACGTACAAAAATTTGTCCAATAAAAAACATTCTAGCAAATGCGGAAATCTGTACACAACTGTACAGGAATATACAAAATACACACACACTTTAAACATCTACCAACTATCTTTGTTCATTGTGTGTTATGAGCCATGCCATGCAAATCTGATACTATTACTTTCCATGCATGCATGAGTTTGCATAGCACTGTGACCCCTGGGAAAGCATAGATCATTTAGTAGCAAAACAGAGTACAATCAAGCTAAACCATGGACACTCTTAAATAAGATTGTTCTTCTCCTCCTTGTATGGACTTGAGCCCTTTCTCTTCTCAAATCTGTCCTGAGGGCTTTCCTCCTCAAATGTTGAGTGGATCACAAAAGAGACAGTCAAAATAAAATAGAGCCTACTCTCCCAACCATAGAGGTGATGAGAGGAAATTTGGTTTTAAAGCTTCCCTGCTTGGTCTAGGCTAGAAATTCCTAAATGCCAAACCATCAACTAGTGATGGCCAATTTGAAGTTCCTATAGTCTTTAGGAAAATATAAATAATGTAATTATTTTTTCATAAAGTGAGATATATTAAATTTTAAGGACTGTCCTTTTTTGATCATTTTTATGTGAGATGGTCATTATTTTTTAACATCGTTACTCACAGTGT
The DNA here is from genome assembly GCF_014898765.1 of Herpailurus yagouaroundi. Taxonomy (NCBI): domain Eukaryota; kingdom Metazoa; phylum Chordata; class Mammalia; order Carnivora; family Felidae; genus Herpailurus; species Herpailurus yagouaroundi. Next base: position 29,606,406 of record NW_024412405.1, read on the forward strand.
TAAAGTTAGTACCCAACTTTTAAAAACTTTACTGGGTTATCAAGCTCCAACAACTAGGAATCACTTCTCCAGATACATAGTTCTGGCTTGCCAACCCCCCCCCAGTGGATATGCCAGCCTGCTACTATCTGCCAGCAAGAGAGCAGACCCCGTAAAGACAACCTCAAAAGACAACCCAGACTCCCTCAGGTACTCTACTGAAATGCTCAGAATAAAAATTTTTACAGATATAAAGTTAACCTGCAACTTTCCACATGCAAGTAGTATGAGGACAGCTGTCAGGTGTAGACACAAAGAAAGGAGACTCGGTGTGCGTAACATTTAAAACAGTGCCCAGTCCCCTGTCCTTCCACACTGGCACAGACAGGGAGTGCACCAAACCTGGGAGGAAAAAGTCTCAGGGCCAAAGTGGGTCAGCCAGGGCAAATGAGATTTGGTAGGAGGGGGAGTGGTCTCAGAAGCCACAATGGAGTTAAGACATTTTTTTTTTAATGCTTATTTTCTGAGAGAGAGCACATGCACAAGCAAGGGAGGGGCAGAGAGACAGAGGGAGACAGGTTCCAAAGCAGGCTCCACACTGACAGCAGAGAGCCTGACACAGGGCTCGAACTCATGAACCATGAGATCATGACCTGAGCTGAAATCAGATGCTTAACCGACTGAGCCACCCAGGCGCCCCTATTTCATTCTTATATGAAAAGAACTGTACCATCTAAAATTCGAAGAGGACATAACATAAGCAAACTGAATTAAAAGTAATAAAACATGTGTTCTTCAGGCTTAAACAATTACCTGTTTCATTGGGTCTAGCTCTATGTCCAACATCTCAGAGTGTGTGTGTGTGTGTGTGTGTGTGTGTGCGTGTGTGTAAAGAACAATTTGCGACATTTGTCTTACAACATATGTAACACAAGTTTGTTGAAATACAATTTGTATATTAGGAAACAATTTGAGCATATAGACTAAGCACATGTATTACATATATAAAATATATATATATATATATATATATATATATATATATATATATATTCCTTGTCCTCAAGAAACTTACATCTTAGGAACAAAAAATATTATATGGAAATGAATTAAATGCTGTAATAAATACAAAAAATAAATCAAATTCAAAACAGACAAAAACTGTGTTAGAATGATTAATTTTAGGAACTTCATGAAGCAGAGGATAGAACGGCAAATAAACCAGCCGTTACGGATGGAAGAGTCAGGATTGGGGTGCGGGCAGAAGGAAGCAAAGTGCAGTAAAGAGATCCAAATCAGCCTCTCTATAGAAGGACTTGGTTGTAAGACGAAGAACTGCAGAGTTTCCTCCTCTTCTTTTATTAGCTCGTTTTAGCACGTTCTCCTACTCTCACACCCAATTTCTCTATACAGAATTCCACTGACCTCAGCCTGTACTCAAAAGGAAGCCCCAAATGTACCAGAAAAATAAGTTCTATCAGCAGTCGTTCAAAATTTATGGATTAAATTTTGTCTTTGCAAAGATGTGCTGTGGAGCAAAGCACACACATTCTGGAGCGGCCACATGGCTGGCTGAGGCATGGGGACCCCAAGGATTCTTCAGCTAAAGGAGCATTACAAGATTTATATGGGTCACAGAAATTCTTGGATTCCTATTAATCTTTCATCTGCTGTACCAACACGGGGATTCAATATGAAAATAGAAGTCACGTGAAGAAATTAACATTGTGAAATCCATTTTAACTAGATATTTTGGAAGATCGTGTTCCTTGCAACATGCCCTCAATAAATTACAAGGCTGCTAATAGTTAACTAATATTTACCTTCATTTTTACCTGTAAATTTTGATGTGAATTTCTGGGCATTTTAAAGCCCCTTTAATCCAAAGGGATAATGGATTATGAACATCTAGTCGTATTTACTACTTTGCTGTCACTTTCCTAATATTTTTGGTTTCACGGTCTTCTGTGTCTGAGATAATTGTCGGATAATTTCCCCCTTCTTTCTGGTACATTTAGAGTTCAATGTGAGTGCACGCCATCCCTCTCCCCCTTGAAGGAATAACAGGAATGTTCATGTCTTGTTTTAACAAGTGGATGATCTGCCCCGACTTCAGAGTCAGAACTTCACACTGTAAAAAGGAGACCATTATGTTTAACTTTTTGCCCTGTGAGAAAAGCAGGATATGTCAAGCCTCTACTTAAGTTTTTTTCTTTTATCCTTACGAGTCCCTCTCATGAGCTAATTTCTTTCATAGACTCTGTAAGCCCCTTAAAGAGCAGTCCCGTTCCCTGACAAACACACTGGCACACAGTTAATCATTAATTTTGCATGGTCCACATCTGCTGTCTGCTGGACTGCATATTGTTTGAGAGACTTCCTCCCATGATTATAAACACTGCTGTGTGAGGGTCAGTGCGGGATCTTTATCTAACCTATTATCAGCAGTCCAGACAGAGTCTTATTGCCTCCCTTTAACAAGTCCAAGTCACAGAGTTCACAAGGCTTAAACCTACATGAATGCAGTTGTATTTTTTATGACAAAACAACAGCTGCATGGGCAGACTCAGCAACACGCCCTGGCTGAGTATGTGCAGATACTAAAAACAGGTGCATCTCACAACTCAAACTGCTGTGTTGTGTGCCATTAAAGAAATAACTAAATAAAAGGCATGCCATTCATTTGTCCATCAAGGTCCACGTAAAGTATCGGAGGCACACCAATTCAGAAACATGGTTAGCTGAAATGCCTAGGTTTTAAACGAGTAATAAAGGTGGAACTGAAAATTGTACGGGAGAGATTATTTTCCTTCACTGTCGGTGGGTCTGCCACCTTATGGAAATCTATGGAGCCAGCTGAGTGCATAATAAAAGTTCCTTTTAAATGGCAAACAAATTCAGTTCTATCATCTTTCTTCTTCCTGGATTTGCTCTAGGGTTTTATACCACTTGGGGAAAAGTTGAAATTAGGCTTGGTACCGGGGTTGGGGGGGGGCAGGGGGAGGAGAGGCAGATGTGAATGTGATTCTGTTCAAAAATCCCTTCCAGCCTCACTCTCGGGTGGGACGTGAAGACTGGAAAGAGTGAGGCTCCGAGCCCCCCACCGGGTGCAGGGGCGACACCTCTGAGGCGATGCTGCCAGGAAGGCTCCGGAGGGAGTGCCCAATAAATGTCAACGCTGTGTGGCGATTTCAACTTGAAAGGAACTTGCACAAGTTTACTTGGACATTCACACTGCAGTCATAGAGAAGGGGGAAAGGAACGTGTGTTGTTTCCAGACATAATTGAGATTGAACTCTAACCAATTCAGAAACAAGCGTTACTTTCCGCAGCCCTAGAGAAGCCAGCTTGCGTCTGCCAGAAGCGAAGTATTGCAATCGTCAGGAACACAAAGCGCTCTGTATGCAGCTTGCAGAGAGAAGTGGCCCTGTCATTCGGACCGGCCATTCATCTTTGTGTGTCCTTATGGCAGAGGTAGTGTGAGGAGCCGCACGCTCCCCCTAAAACACGAGTGGTACTTCGGGGGTCTATGTGGTCTCCAACACCAGCTGTGTTTGAGGAACTCCTGACACAGGAAAGGGCTCCGAGCTCACTTTCAACCTGCTGTACAGACCTCCTCAATAGTGCCAGCCTGTCCCCAGCAGCTCTGAGCAATTACCTGCCTTACACAGAGCCTGACTTCTCCCCAGGATTCACAGTGAGGTCAGCAGTGGCCCATTGAGGAAACCGGAGCCAACCTCGAGGGACATCATTCAGCCCCACCAGAACTACTGACATGTGAAAGCTCTCTTTGGAGGCCTGCCATATACAGAAACAGCCTAGATTTGGAGACTGAGAATTCTCAAGTTATGTAAAGGTTGAGTAAAAATAACAACCCTGCTGCTGCTTTTCGTTATACAAGTTTCACATTTAGTCTCCTGCAACTAAACTCCTGGGGATGTGAGGGGGCTGGATTGCTGATTCACTGGCTTGGGTTCTTCTTGGGTTTCTGTCTTCAGTGGAGGGCCGGGACTTTGATCTGGGGTGAAATAAGAACTACTGAATGGAGTGGTTCGTAGAAATGATTTCCTCAGGCATCATGGCAACATTTTGAAACTACAATACTCTTAATGGCATAGTTTTTGTGTGTTGTGTGTGGAATAGTGTTGGTCGGTTGGTTTCAAGGAAGATGATAGAGCTTTCAAGCAAGGAATTGAAAGGTTTTGCTTACTGGAACACCTGGGTGGCTCAGTCGGTTAAGCATCCAACTTCGGCTCAGGTCATGGTCTCATGGTTCATGAGTTCCAGCCCCGTGTCGGGCTCTGTGCTGACAGCTCAGAGCCTGGAGCCTGCTTTAGATTCTGTGTCTCCCTCTCTCCCTGCCCTCCCCCCGCCTCAAAAATAAATAAACAATAAAAAAATTTTTTAAGTTTTGCTTATTTTCACATCATTATGTACAACTCTCAGGTCCACTGGCAAGAGAAAGAACTGAAGTCTTACTATTTGATTGACTGTCAAGATAATACAAATTCAAATGTCCTGAATGTATTGAGCAAAAGTGTTTAAATACTGACGAAAGGTTTACAAAGTAGACGCTAGGCTAAACTCAAGGTGTCAGCAGAGCTGTGTTCCTTCTGGAGGCTCCAGGTGAAAAGCTGTTTCCTTGCCTTTCCCATCTTCTAGAGGCTGCCTGCCTTCCTTGCCTCATCGTCCCTTCCCCTCCATCTCCAAAGCCAGCAGCACAGCACCCTCCAGTGTCTCTCTCCCATCTGTTTCTTCTCCCTTTCCTCTTCTCCCTCTCCCTGACCCTGGCCCTTTTATTAAGGACCCCTGTGATTACATTGGTTCACAAGGACAATTCAGGACAATCTGCCGATCTCCAGATCCTTAACTGAATAACACGTGCAAAGTCCCTTTTTCCATGCCAGCTAACATATTCACAGGTTTTGGGGGTTAGGATGTAGACATCTTTGGAAGGCCATTATTCCACCCACCACCACTTTTAATAACATTCTGACAACTCTCAACTTCATATTTCAAGCTTTGACCTCACCCCTTAACTTCAGACTCTCATCTGACTTCCATTTTATGATTCTGCATGTAACAAGTAAAAAGTCAGACGTACTGAAAAATCAGCAACTCTCTTAACACTGTAAGACCGGGGAGGATACCAGGCAGAGCCCGCTGCCCCCAAGATTGGAGAGACAAGAATATGAAGAGTTATTTCTTACTAGAGCAGAAAGCTCTGCAGAAACTGGTACCGAGTATAGACACCTGCACTATCATTGACGACCTGCTGGAGCCTCAGTGTGGACACATGAATGTTAAAAACTCTAAGAGAATCCAATCATGAGGAGGGGGGAACTTATAACAGTATGAAATTTACCTGCAGGAGCTCACCCAGCCTATAAATAGCAGAGAAAAATCTCCTCAGGCTTCCAACAGGGAAAGGGGGAAGCACCATTTTGAAATATGCTGGACTACTTTGTTCTTCTTAACAAGGCCTGCCCTCAGGGGAAGCTATTTAACCAGAGCCTCATCAGCTGGGGTATTAGCAGAATCTAAGTGAAGCCCGGGAAAGGGAAATATGGGTACCAAACTTTAACCCACTGTAGCTATCCTTTCCTACCGAAGAGGGGAGATTAAAAAAAAAAAGTGGGAAACACTTGTGAGGCTCACAGTCCAGAGATACAGGCTTACAAAACACTGAGAACTAATCATAGGATTCTAGAAATGCTTTCCTGCCCCCTACACCTCACCACTACCGTTCTAAAGCCCATTTACAGCAGTTCCTTTTACCCACTACATCGTGTCTAGCTGTCAAGAAGAAATTACCAAAGCATACCAAAAGGCAAAAAAAACCCAAAAACAAAAAACAAAACAAAACAAAAAAACCCACAATCTGAAGAACGAGAACAAGCATTAGGACCAGACACGGCAGGACCAGGAATTTAAAACAACTATCATTAATGTGCCAAGGGCTCTAATGGACAAAGTAAACAGCATCAAAGAACAGATGGGCAATGTAAGCCGAGAAGGAACTCCTAAGAAAGAACAGAAAAGAACTTGTGGAGGTAAACACTGTAAAAGAAATGAAGATGAAGAGTGCCTTGGGTGGGCTTATTGGTAGACTGGACACACAGAGAAAGAGAAAGGAATCTGAGCTTGAGGATACATCAACAGAATTCTCAAAAATTGAAATATAGTAAAGACTGGAGCGGGGGGGCGGGGGGCAGTGGGGGAAGAGTATCCAAACTCTAAGGGACAACTACAAACACTATTATGTAAAAGGAATAGCCAAGAGGGAAGCAAGAAAGGAAGGGAAGCAATGTTTAAAACAATAATGACTAGGGTGCCTGGATGGCTCAGTCGGTTGAGGGTCCAACTCTTGATTTTGACTCTGGTCATGATCCCAGGGTTATGGAATTGAACCCCTTGTCAGGCTCCATGCTGAACATGGAGCCTGCTTAAGATTCTCTTTCCCTTCACCCCCACCACCACCACCCTCTGCCCCTCTCGCCACTTTGTGCACTTTCTCTCTTAAAAAAAAAAACAAACAAAAAAACCAGTAATGTCTGAGAATTCCCCCAAGTTAATGTCAGACAGCAAATCATAAATCCAGGAGGCTCCAAGCTTACTAAACACAATATAAGCAAAAACAAACAAAAAACCCTAAAACAAAACACACAAAAAACCTTACACCTAGCCATCTCATTTTCAAACTACAGAAAATCAAAGATTAAAGAAAAAAATCCTGAAAGAAGCCAGAGTTTAGAAAACACCTGTAGAGTAAGAATTACATCCAACTTCTCCTTATAAACCACATAAGCAAGAGAGTGGGATGAGAAATTTAAAGTGGTAAGAAGAAAAAAAAAAACCCACCACCATAGAATTCTGTCCCTGGTGAAATTATTCTTCAAATGTGGAGGAGAAATAAGGACTTTTTCAGACAGAAATTGAGGGAATTTGTTACCAGTAGACCCATCTTGTAAGAAATGTTAAAGTTCTTCAGAAGGAAGATAATCTAAGTCAGAGATTCAGATCTACATAAAATAACAAAAAGCATCAAAGAAGGAATAAGTGAAATAAAAACTTATTCACTGATCTAGCAGATAACAGTTTGTTAGAACACCAACCATGTAATTGATTATATATGCTTATGTGTATGTCTCATGTGTGTATCTACTAGGCATGCTTATATATAAGTGAATAAATAAAAGCAATGATACAAGGAATAAGAAGGAGGGATTAGGATTATTTTGTACTGATAAAGTACTCACAGTACTCAAAGTTATTTAAAAGTAAACTTAGATTAGCTTTGATATGTATTGCAAACTCTAGGGCAACCACACACATACACACACACACACACACACACACACACACACACACACAAAGCATAATCAGTACGTAAAGAAAGGAGAGAAAATGGAATCATAAAATGCACATTTAACACCACAAAAAACAGAAAAAGACAAAAACAAAAACAAAAAAAAGAACAAGGGCAACAAATGGTAAACAGTAGTGAATATGGCAGATATTAACCCAAATATATTAATAACCATTTTGAACATCAATGCTCTAAATGCACCAATTACAAGACACTGTCGATTGGATCATTAAAAAAAAAAAAAAAACAAGACACAACTATATGTTGTCTACAAGAAACCCCCCCTTAAATATAAAGATGCATACAGATTAAAGAAAAATATATACCAAGCTAACAATAATCAGACTTAGTCATCCAAGAACTTATTCCTATCTAGATTTCTAATTGACATCTTGAACTCAGTATGTCAAAAACCAAACCACTGAATCCTATTCACACCCACCCACAGCAAAACCTGTCTTTCCTGCAGCTCAATCCGTGGCAAGTACATTATTGCTATTGCTCACACCAGAAATCTTGAAGCCATTCTTGACTCCTTTTTCTCACATTTTACAGCCAATGGATATGCTTGCTATCTCCATATGTTCTTACAAAGACTTATACATAAATGTTTATAGCAGCTTTAATTTTGGAGCCCCAAACCAGAAAGACGTCAAATGAGGGGCACCTCGGTGGCTCCGTCAGTTGGGCGTCCGACTACGGCTCAGGTCATGATCTCACGGTTTGTGAGTTTGAGCCCCGCATCAGGCTCTGTGCTGACAGCTCGGAGCCTGGAGCCTGTTCCGGATTCTGTCTCCCTTTCTCCCTGCCCCTCCCCCACTCACACTCTGTCTCTCTCTCTCAAAAAATAAACATTAAAATAATTAAAAAAAAAAAAGACATCCAATGCTCATCAACAGGTGAATGGATAACAAATTGTGATATATTAGTATGATGGAATACTACTTGTCAATAAAAAGAATAAACTACTGACACAGAACACAAATCTCAAAATAACTGTGCTGAGGGAAAGAAGAGAGATATAAAAGAGTATTTACTGTATCTCCTTATTAACTTTAGAAAATTCACACTCATCTATAGTACCACTAAGCAGATCAGTAGTTGCCTGGACACAGAGTCAAGTCATGGGTAGGGGCTGGAATAAGAAATTACCAAGGCAGACGAAAAAACTTTGGGGGTGATGAATAGCTTCACCATCTTGATTATGATGGTTTCACAGTGCATGTATAGGTCAAAAACGTATTAAGTCATATATACTTTAGGTACGTGCAGCTTTTTGTGTGTTGGTTATAGCTCAATAAAGCTGTTAAAAACATTATTGTAATTTTAAAAATATGCCTTATTTTAAAAAAAAATGAGGCTGTCTTCTTCCATATGGGAAGGGATTTATTAAAGTAATTCACAATTGAAATAACTACGGATATTTTGCCAAGAATGTATCACCATTAAAACTGCTGAAATTGTCATGATTTCAAATTTGATATTTTGCTGCTCATTTCTTCTTCAGAATACAATTTTAATTCAAAAAAGAGAGGACATGAAGATGACAAGATTAAAACAATTTTAGAAGGAAAACTATTCTTTTGAAACTATGGTTTTTTATGTAATTTAAAAGTTACTTATTTAAAAGTACATAACACACTTTCTTGGGGCACCTGGATGGCTCAGTCCGTTAAGCATCCAACTTCAGCTCAGGTTATGATCGCATGGTCGGTGGGTTTGAGCCCCGCATTGGTTTCTGTGCTGACAGCTCCGAGTCTGGAGCCTGCTTCAGATTCTGTGTCTCCCTCTCTCTCTCTCTCTGTCCCTTCCCTGCTTGTCCCTGTCTCTCAAAAAGAAATTAAAAAAACAGTAAAGAAAAAATAAAAATAAAAAAATAATGACACACTTCCTTCTCCTGAAAAATGCCAGAAAAGACAATCTGCAAAAAAAGATAGAAATGACCAACCTCCAATTGCAAAACACCTAGAAATTCTGGTTAAACGCCACCTGCATCCTTTAACACACAAGGCAAATTTGTGGGGAAATAGGTGGAGCTTTGACACACCAAAAATGCGTAGAGAAAAAACTGAAAACCAAAATGGTAACTTTTTAAAGTGACTACCTCTATGGAGTTGTGTGTGCTCATGTCCGTTTCTAAGAGTCTGAATTCTAATGCCTACTTTGCGGACAGAAAATATGACCTGGGCTTGCAAGCAGCAAGAAATTGTAAGAACCTCATATAACATCAGGGCACTCACAAGACTATAATCTCTCTAACAGTGAGAGAATAATAATCCACCCCATAACACCAGAAGACCGCAAGAAACCATGACGACCTCAGTCTAGACTCTGGATAGGAAGAATAATCTCCTCTGAGCATTCTTCATCAGGGGGGTAATAACTCCCATGGGTTTGGGACTTGAAATTATAATATTCATGGGATCTGGGAATCCTAGAATGAAAAATTAACATTAAAAATCAACAAAAAATCAGTACTAAGCTTGGGACACCTGGTGCAATCAAACCCAGAGCTCTTCTAGAAGGACAGGTCTTCAGACCCGGATTCTCACAGATGAAGCTCTGCTCTTGATGAAGTCACAGTCCAGAATCACAGAATGCAGAACAATCATGTGAACAAGAGGCAGTAAGGCTAGCAGCATTACTAGGATCTCCATGCTCAGAAAATCCAAATAGGACTCTGATACAAACTAGGAACTGAGTATGTTCAAGTTGACTAAACACATAATAGAAAGACTCAAAAACATTAAAAATGACACATTAAGGGGGCACCTGGTGGCTCAGTTAAACATCCGAGACTCCTGACCATGGCTCAGGCCTTGATCTTGCAGTTCGTGTGATGGAGCCCCATGTCAGTCTCTGCCCTGACAGTGCAGAGCCTGCTCGGGATTGATTCCTTCTCTCCTCTCTCTGCCCCTCCCCTGCTTGCACACTCTCTTTCTCTCAAAATAAAATAAACTTAAAAAAAAATGACACATTAAGACAGAGCAACTTTGAAAAAGAACCAAATGCAAGTTTCAGAATGTTTTTTAATCCCCATCAAAACGTAAAACTAAATGAGTAAGTTTAATGTAGAAGTGACCCAGCTAAAGAGAACACTGGAAATGACAGATACAGCTGAAGAAATTACTCTTATTTGGCACAGAAAGTAGATGAAAAAGAGACCCAGAGGCAGAATGAGAAAATCCAAAATAGGTCCTACGTTATTTTTAAAACAAGAGAATAGAGATAATGTCAGAGAGGCAATAATGAGATAGAAATAGAATTTTCCAGGGTTTATGAAAGACATGAGTCATAAGATTCCAAGATCATGTTTAATCCCGAGCAGGATACATATAAATAAATCCACCCCAGGCATACTGCAGTGAAATCACTAAAGACCAGAGGCAAAGTGACTAAAAAGCCACCCAAGAGAGAAGGACAGATGATTACACAGGTATGACATTTAAAATCCATAAAGACGAAACACCTTCCAAGTTCTAGGACAAAATAAATCATAACAAAATTCAGTGATGCTACATATAGCTGGAATCTCTCAAGAATGGGGTGGTTGAGCAAACATTCAAGTAACTGAAATTTGCCTTTTAGGTTTACCTTTCGGCTAAATTATAAATCAAACCCTTTATAAAATACATTATACTCATGCTTGCATCCATATTCAAGGCATAATAACTACAACTTTTTCTTAAAGTCTCAAGTAGTGTGCCCTAATTGCAATTAAAAAAAAAAAAACAGAAATAGGAGAGCTTTTGGTTCAAGATAACAAACCTGTTACATAAGTTAACTATTTTTCTCAAAATTCCAGTGAAATGTCAGTAATGATGTAAAAAAGGAATAAATTCATCACAGTGCTGAGAGGGCGGAAATCCTATCAGCATACCAGAGAAATGACAAATTACCAGAAGTGAGATAACCCATGGGAATCTTATTTCCAGGTAGCCCGAGTGGAGGAAGCTGAAGTGCAAAGACCAAACAGATGTGGGAACCTTTCCTCTTGACTGTTAGGGCAGGTGTGGCAGATTTAGAAAGCGGGAATGAGAGGCAGTCATCAATGGACTGATAACAGGGCAGTGTGGCAACCGCTGGGCCAGGTCACCTCTGCACACACGTCTCCTCCACGCACGCAGAAACGTGGGAGGAGCGCATGCATGGACACTAAAGCAGAGATGAGTTTGCTAGAGAAACTGCATCATCCCCAGGGGTAAAATTCCACTCAGTGTGTTATTTCCGGGAGGGAGAAGCTCCACCTTGCTGCTCTCTCCTCAACAGCAAGTCAGTTAAAGCCAAGGGGCAGGCGTTCAGAACGAAAGACAATTCATTTAAATATATCATATGAAGAAGTTGAACTCTCTTGCTAATGAGATGAAAGTAGATGTTTATTTTTTCTTTTTTAATGTTTATTTTTGAGAGAGAGCACACATGCACAAGGTGGGGGGGCGGGGAGAGGGTGGCAGACAGAGGATCCAAAGCAGGATCCAAAGCCCTTGATGGCCTATGGGGCTTGAACTCATGAACTGAGAGATCATGACCTGAGCCAACATCAGACATACAACTGACTGAGCCACCCAAAAGTAGATGTTTCTTTTCTTAATTCGGGGGGGTGGGGGGGGGGGCGGAGACAAGAATATCATAGTCTATATCCAATGCAAACTTAACTGTGAAAAGATTTTGAGCATTTTATGAAGTAGGAGAGAACCCATTTACCACTAACTTCAATTCTTTGAGTGGTACAGGTTCTGTGACAACTCATTCCTTTCCTTATTGTTGGGCTATTAACAAAAATAGCAAATATTTATTGTTTTTCAATTTTAAAAATAAACCTACTGTGAAGGCACAGAAGACTAAATAATACAGAGCAGGTACCTGGCTGGTTCAGTCGGTCGAGTGTGAGACTCTTGATCTCAGGGTCATGAGTTTGAGCCCCTTGTTGGGTGTAGAGATTACTTAAATAAGAACTAAATAAATAAATCAGAACAAAATGCAACATTTGTAAACGTTAGCAATGTAAAAAGATACAGCTAAGAGACACAAAGATCCAGAAAAGAAGGATAAAATGTAAGAGAAGGAGCAAACTGAAGTTAAAAGATGGAGAAGTTTCAGAGATTATTAAGTTATAAAGGAAATTTAATAGAATACACAGTATGCCAAATATAATAAAAATATGGTGAAGAGGAAAAGGTAGGAGAAACTAATTAGCTAAATTCTTCCTATTTTATAAAAGAAATGTTTAAAGCTGATGAATCAAGAAATAGGGCCTATTTTATAAGCATATTATTAAATATATCAAATAATCCCCAGAAGTGCTGAAGCCAGAATGATTTTATGTAATTATCTCTGGAGAGAGCAGGAATGTTTACCCTCTATATATTTGTGTTTTTTTATTCCCATGCATTTATTATTTTTGCGATTAAATATATGTATCAAATAATAAACATACTTCTAGACAAAAGTAGAGATTATCCTTACTCTAAAATATTTTTCCAATTTCATAAACAACAAAATGTTAACATGTTTGGAAAAAATTTTTAATTTGAGAATTATGACATTTTCCTTGTAAGATGAAATAACACTTCAAGATATAACTCTAAATGATCAGATGGAAAAAGTTGTAAAAATATTAATTTTAAGAAGCACATAAGCATTAAAAAATTATATTCTGTATCTTTCAATACATGCCCATTGAGTTACATACCACCGAATCTCAATTTTTTCAAACTCCTATAAAAAGAGCCTAATGATATCTATAAAGACTGTTGGCAAAATTAGAAGTGATTTCAATGAAATTATCAGTCCTTTGCAGGTGTTTAAAACTGCTAGATTGTTAGTGCCAATATCTACGTCACACGTATGTGTCTACATACAAAAGAACCCTCTCAGAAGAGCACATTGGAGAGAACATAGATTTTTTAAAGCAAGACTTGAGTTCTGCTATCTTGTGATTGTGTGACTTCAGACAGGTAACAGACTTTGCAAATCTCACGTTCTACATATGAACCCTGGGGGTGGTGTTCTCTCTGAAGATAACTGCAGAGAATATCAAGATTTTATGGGATGCCTGCTTTCACTTACATAGATGATCCTAGACAAAGAAGATGTTGTAGCTGGAATTTCTTTTTTCTGTCTTTTTACTATCTGTAGTGGACATCTGCCACGCAAAATAGATGAATCTGAACTCCTTTATATGTTTGGGGAATGAATGCCTCACTTCTTCAGTCTTGGCTGAGATCCAAAAGCACAAGAAGCTGAATATGTTGGATACTTATTTCCCCAGCCCTCCCTTGCCCCCAGGGTGAAGTATGTAACCCTGACTCTGCCAATCAAAGCACCAGACTTAGATTCCGGAACTAGGACACAGGAGAGCAAAGGTCTGGGGAGTTCACATTCTTGCTCCCTGGCAATGCCTATAGTAGCAAAGACTATAAGCTCAAATTCCTGATGCAGAAACAGCTGCACTGCAAACGGTCACTTCTGATGATCAGAGGGAGTGAGAGCAGCCACCTTCTCATGGTTTTGCCATGAGACTCTGTGAGCTAAGCAATATCCTTTTTTTTATTTTAATTTTTTTAATGTTTTATTTATTTTTTGAGACAGAGAGAGACAGAGCATAAGCAGGGGAGGGGGAGAGAGAGAGAGAGAGAGAGAGAGAGAGAGAGAGAGAGAGAGAGAGACACGCAGAATCCGAAGCAGGCTCCAGGCTCTAAGCCGTCAGCACAGAGCCCATCGCGGGGCTCAAAGTCACAAACCCCAAGATCACGACCTGAGCCGAAGTCAGACACTTAACCGACTGAGCCACCCAGGCACCCCAGCAATATCCTTAATAAATGTCTCATTGCTTACAACTAAGAACCTGGCGGGTATGCTGTGCGGGGTCATTTCCTAAGACTATTGACCTCTCTCCCAGCAATCCTGAATCTTGCCCAACTCCAATCTATGTCCAGAAGAAATATGTTTCTATGTGACAAGAACGTGCAATTGTGGTCATGGAATTGTGATTAGTATCAGTAGGAGTCACGGGGAATCGGAGAGGCACAGAAAGACCAGAGTCTGGCAAACGATGCAGAAGCTAGAAAAGGAAGGCTCCAGAAATTACAAAAAGATGGATCCTGCCAAAGTTCAGGAAAGGAGAAAATATCATTTAGGGACTTTACTTCCTCTTCTGAGGAAGGAGTTAGCGTGTTTTGGGTTGGGCACAGGATAGTTGTGTCTGTCATGTTAGGTGGAACTATGACCACCTTATTGTCTTAGAGATTAAGTGTGGTCTTAGGAGGTAGCTATGGGTCTCAAGTCGACAGGAGATGCACCTTGTGATGGTGAACTTTGTGTGTCAACCTGACTGGAGTAGGAGATGCCCTGATTGGCAGTAAAACATTTGTGGGTGTGTCTGTGAGGGTGTTTCTGGAAGAGATTAGCATTTCAATCACTAGCCTGAGTGAAGATCACCTTCACCAATGTAGGTGCACATGATCCAATCCATTGAGTGCCTGAATAAAACAAAAAGACGAAGGGAGGATTTGTTCTCTGCCTAAATTGAGACATCCATCTTCTCATACCCTTGGATAGGCTTCTAATTCCAGGGCCTTCAGATTTGGACTGAATTATACAATGGGCTTTCCCAGTTCCCTAGATCGCAGACAGCAGGACTGAGGAACTGCTCAGCTTCCTTGACTACATGAGCCGACTCCTATAATAAATCTCTATATGTACGCATATGTATGTGTGTGTACATACAGATATGTATTTCTCTAAAGAACCCTAATACAGAGCACTTAGAAAATCTTCACTAGCTAAAAGATGAATTCCACAAAGGATTAATTGATGGACTCGCTGCAACTCAAGAGAAGTCTTTGGACGTTTACTGCTAGGCTTTATTCCATCGCTTGTCTTTCAAGACCTTTATCTGAGAGGCATCTGGGTGGCTCAGTCAGTTGAGCGAATGACTTCAGCTCAAGTCATAATCTCATGGTTTCTGAGTTCGAACCTCATATCTGAGCAGCTCACTGCTGTCAGTGTAGGACCTGCTTCGGATACTGTGTGCCTCCCTCTCTCTCTCTGCCCCTCCCCTGCTTTCACTCTCTCTCAAAAATAAATAAATAATAAAAAAAGTTTTATCTGATGTGAGATAGTGAAGGCCTGCTGATGAAATTTCTGGAGAGCTAAGCTCACTATAGCAATATTGCTTATAAACCATTCAGTCCCCACAGCATCCAGCTACACACTGGGGTAAGTAGATTACTCCTGTGGGCTACACTAACCACGTTCAGAGGTTATAATTTTATGACAGCTTTTTCAATGCTTCATCACTGTATTTGGGCTAATATATTTATTATGCCACAAGCATTCACCAGGTTAATATATGTAAAGTGCTTAGAATAGAGTTTGGCACATAGTCAGTGTTCAATAAATACTACCTACTAAATCTTTACTGTTATTACACCTAGCTAACAAAGACCTGGCTTTATATTCACAAATGGAGGTGGCTGTGAAAGGTCATGATGAATTTCATAGGTATCACAGATTCAGTTCCCTGACCACAGGATCATTCAGCCTGAAGGGGAGGTGGAATTATTGAGGGAATTCCTACAAGGGCAGAGGACATGATGAGAATCGGTCCCGCAACAAAACCTGCAAAGAGACACAATTAATACAGAAGCTCATATTGTTCCTTGCACCTGGCAAGTGTTAAGTAAGTATCTATTGACTGAATCAACAAGCACACCATTAGTGGAAGAGCTTAGAGGGCACATCTAAGAACATCGGAAGAGCTTAGAGGGCACATGAGAAAGAACATCGAGAAAGGAAAGAGTCTTGATGTGTATGCATGACACAGACTATAGACAGCTGGTCTTGACTCAATGGATGGGAAGTGTTGGAAAGTAAAGAAAACAAGTGGGATAGAAAAAAATAGGTGTCTGATCATGAATACTGAACAAATGAGCCTGGACTTGAATCTTGGTTCTTAAAAGGAAGAGGATGGAACAATGAGAGTCATGTTCTAGGAAGATTTTAGCAACCCATATGGCAACTTGGTAAAGGAGTCACAGGAAGTAAACATGCTGTTGAAATAATTCTAAAGCACGATAAGGACACTGACACGTTGAGATGGAGTCCAGACATAAAGGTCTTCATTACTTCAAATGTTAAATGATTACTCAATTTCCATTATTTTACTTACAAACCAGTGTCATTCATATGTATTATCATTTCCCAGTGCTCATAAATTGAATCAGACATGCCCTGATCTGTTAGCACAATGAAGCTCTCTACATTGTTTGCCTATTCCTCTGGTTATGGTCAAAAGTATATAAACGTTTCATGGTTTCAGACACAAAAAACTGCATATATTGAAGAGATCAAACCACTGAATAAGTAGTCAGGCTCGCCCAAGAAAAACACATATCATGTTAGAGAATCTAGATGTAAAATTTGTCAAGGACCCAAAGGTTTGTTTACGCATTTGTTTGTTCAGCTTGCAATCTAGACTACCTAAACGGAAAGAAGGGTTTTTTTATACATGTCTGTCTCTAACACCTGGAAAAGTAATGTCAAATGATGTGTCTATTATAGATTAGTGATAGTTAGGAGGATTGTTTCAAATTTTAAATATTTTAAAGCCACACCAATAGGGGCACCTGGGTGGCTCAGTCAGTTAAATGTCCAACTCTTGATTTCAGCTCTGGTCATGATCCCACGGTTCATGGGTTTGAGCCTGCGCTGGGCTCTGCATGGACAGCACAGAGTCTGCTTGGGACTCACAGTCTCTCTGACCCCTCCCCTGCTCACTCGCTCTCTCTCAAAATAATTAAATAAATTTAAAAAAATGAAACCACGCCAATAAAATAGAATTTCAAATTTTTCATTCCATTTGGTGCTTCTAAAACATGAACTGCACACATTTTTCCTAGAATTCAAATCCACACAATCTACTGAATTTTTGATTTAGACCAAAATCCCTGGATTCATCATACGTATCTCAATTTATTGCACATCCGTCAGCAAAAGATGAGGGCTCCACTTTCAAAATACATCCCAAATCCTGACACTGCTCACCACCTCCCCTGCCAACACGTTATCTGAGCCACCATCACCTCTTACCAGTCGCAAAAGCCTTCTAACTGGTTGGCTTGCTCTCATGTTGCCCCTTTTTAATCAATTTTCAGAAGAATAGCTAGAGCGATTGTGATAAAACCCCCACTTTCCCCCTAACTATCCCGCAGTCTGTTTTTTAGGCAAGTCAGGCACAAACATGACTCAGGGCCTTTATACCTGCCAATCCCAGTATCTGAAACTTTTTTACCCCAGATGTCCAAAGGGTTTACTACCCTCTCTTCCTCCCAGTATTTATTCAGATGTTGGCTTTTCAGTGACCACCATGATAAAAATGGACATATCCGCTCCATAGTCCTTCTCCCCCTTCTCCACAGCACTCTATATTCTACATACATACCACATACTGCACTCAGTTTTGTTTATTGTCTAGAATAAAGTTCCAAGTGGGAAGAGATTTTTGGTCTTTCATTCACTGCTATATATACTCAATGCTTACTCTAGTATAAGCATCCAATAAATATAGGTTGAATCAATGTATTAATTGGTGAGTATTAATTTCAGTGTAATTCAGTATTTTTTCCGTTGTTCATGAGGAACAGATCAGTAATACCAAGAAAACATCAAGTCCTTTTACTATCACTGGCACTATTGAAAGTCAGTTAACATCCTGGTTTGAAAACATATACTCAGCAACCAGACGGATGGTAACACCACCTCCACCACCTTCTGGCCAGATTATGGAGGGAATGTTACTTAATCTCCCTGTACTCTGTATCACATATACAAAAATACAGATGATAGCTCTTGGATTATCTGTAGGGTTGAACGTAGTATGCATATAGTGTTTAACATAACGCATGGCGCAGTGATTTGTAATCATTATCATCATTATAACCTCTTGATTAGTATGGTAACAAAATGCAGAGATTAATCCTTTGGGATTCTTTGTCCTTGTTTATGTACCTGGCTTAGTCAGCCCAAATATATCTCAACTGAATGTATGAGGCACTAAACTTCTTTCAATTTACACTGTTAAAATAAACAGTAGAGTAATAGAATCGTGCTCTATTTTTATTGTTGTGGTGGTTACATTACTGTACGTATTTGTCAAAACTCAGAACTATACAATGAAAAGTGTGAATTTCACTGGATGTAAGTTATGACATTTCAAAATAAAAATGGGAGTATTACTGCAAATGTATGAAATTAACCATAATAGAATTAATTACTTGCCTCCCCACGATGAAGAGCAAAAACCATGAGGGGAGATCTATTGATATCAGAGGTAGGTAATTAATTTCCCCCTCAATGAATAGGAGATACAAAATGTCTATGCTTGCCTCATTTGCTTTTTCAAATCAAAACCTGTGCTAGCATTGCAAAGCAATGCATGGACTCTCTTGTCTCTTATACTAAGGGAAAGGTAGCGTTTCTAAGCCTTGATCCAAATATATAAAACACATGTATAATCTTACATTTCCCAATGCTTTAGAAACAAATGTAAATTAATCGAAAAATAGTTCTCAAATGTATGATCACTCAAACTTTCATGGTTATATGCTAAAGCAACATATCCAAATTTTTACTATTCTTTTGATGAATTAACTAGTAACCCAGTTACGAAAAACTTCTAGACTCTAATAATATTGCCAAGCCTAATGAAATTTACACAAATATGTATCAATTTTTACATAGAAACAGAAAAAAAAACCATTTATGTAATGTTTATGGTTCAAATGACCCAGTATCCTCAAACATGAAAGCAACTATCATTTCCAACGTGGCAATATACAATGTGATCAACAGGGAGAAGAGAAATCCAAACCTTTATTTTTAAAAGAGATTATATTTCAAGGTCAATTTCCATTTAACTCATTTATTATGAATTTTCCCTAAATACTGGCATGCTGACTAGCTGCCATGATAAAGAACAAATAAACAATTATTGAAAATTATTTACTTAAAGCTAATAGCCAAACTTTTGTAGAAAATTTCTCACTGATATGTACCTTTAAAGAAAAGAAAATCAACAATTGGCAGTTTCTAATCCCTGCTTAAGCACTCAGGCCAAGATTACTCAGAGATTTAGCTAGACGTGCTAAAAAAAATATGACAGAAACAGGCCCATTTGACTCGAATTTGAACAGCTGTCTGTGGTGTCTAGACCATAAATGATACTGTATTTCAAAAACAAAATGCTACACGGTTAAGTATTTCCAGGGCCTAGGATACAAGTACAAAGTAAACTCATTTCTCTGTAAGCTATTAGAGTTCCCCAGATATTTCTAAACACCTGTTTTAAGAAAATATTTTCTCTGTTTAAATAGTGAAAGGATTCAAATCAAGAAATAAGGTCACTATGACATGGGCTTGAATTCCTCCACTAATGTGGAGAAGGGTAATTGGCAAGGGGTGAATTATTTTTCCTCTAGAGAAAGTAGTCCAAATGCAATTTAATAAAAGGCAGATGGCATATTGGAGAGAGTTAGTTGATGGTTAGAATTATGGAAGATATGCAGTTCGTTTTTGTTGTGAAAACTATTTGTAAACACCAGTCAAGTGTAATTTTTGTATTTCAAACCACAGAGATTAATACGAAGCAAAGTCGCTGATGGGCAATCCTGCTCCTTGTGATGAGAAACTCCACCTTAGGTCCTGAGGAGCTCCACCGGCAGTGACTTAAAGAGCTTCCAGACAAGCCAGGATCTGCTACAGTGTGGCAACGATTTAAAATGGATTTAAAGCAGACACAACACATGAATATGAAAGTAGAAGTAGAGTCCTCACAGCTCCTGTGGGGTCTTATTCTATGCAACACGGAACAGTCACCTAAAGTTGAGTATTGTTCACATTTGTGGTCTCCACCAATTACAAGAGGCATGGTGAATTTGCACAATGTTCAAAGCAAATCAATACAGATATTTCAAGAGGTGGTAAACAAGGCCTATGGGCAAAGGTAAAAGGAACTGGAACCTCCTTATTTAGTTCCCACAAGACAGAGATTTTGCACCCTGTTTGATTTACATCACTCAGAGAAGTACATATGATACACCAGGTGAAATGAGTCCCTGGGTAAAAGCCTGTTGGTTGGTCAAAGGGGCAAAGAGTGAAAAAAACGATATGGTAACAGTCTTCAGGTAAGTGAAGGGTTGTTACTTTTAAAAATGCTAACCAGCTGTTTCTGCTTCCACCCAGTTGATAGAGCAAAGGTAGAAGGCAAAAACTAGTCTGGATAGGTTAGGGTTCATATGTAGGGTTACCATCTTGTTCCAAATTGCCCAGGGCTTTCCCAGTTTTAGCAATGAAAATCCCATCTGGAAAAACTCCTGACTCCTGGGCAAACTAGGACAGTGGGTCATCTGACATTTTGGATGCTTGAGACAGAAGACATTCTTATCTGACTGGGAAAAGTTAGATGAATCCCACCTGAGTGGAAGAGGAAAATTAAGTGTCCTCTCATGGGGCTTTCCAGTCATATCATTCTACCAGTGTCACAACCACTACAGTTATTCATTATCAGGGGAAATAATAATAGTGATAAAAATAGTAATGATTTTATTTTCTACCTGTCAAAGTGAGTTTGTGCTAACATTAGCTCACTGAAACCCCATTAAATGTGTTTTAACCCTGAGCAGAAGAGTTAAGCACATCCCACAAAGTCATAAGAACATAAATGTGAACCACAAAAATGGAGTCTAACGATTACTTGTAGTTGCATAACAAGCCAGTCTATGCTCGCTCATGCTTGAGGTTGATCAGGCCAAATAAAACATGGCCAAGTGGTTAACAGGTCTGGGTATGCAGGTCTGGGTATGAGGGATTATTACTGATAAAACAGCCCTGGACAAACTACAAACCTCTCTAAGCATCTGTTTCTTCATCTATAAAATGAAGATAATGTCACTACCTGCTCATAAGAAGTTTATAAGACTTTGTTTAGTGAGCCTTACTGCAAAGTGATAGTATAATGGAAAGGAGGTCTATGAAACAAGAACATAATTGGGTTCAGGCACTGAGATCGCTGGTTGTGATAGGTAACATTTTAAATAATTTCTAGATGCCAAAAACTTCCCCAGCACTTATCATGCATTACACATTGAATACAACTCTGAGGATTATTATTCTCATCCTTATTTTATAAATTAGGGAACTGAATACAGAAAGTTTAAGTACTTTGCATCAGATCACCTAGGCAGAAAGCAGCGGAGTTCATATTCAAACCTAGGTAATGTAATCCCATAATCTGTACGCAAACACTATGCTGTCCCTGGTTTACTTTCAGGTGACCCACGCAGGTATGTGTGGACAGCATACCATTTTTTAAAAATACACAAATACAACTTCTTTCGGCAAAATTTTTAATACCTTTTAGTGGCATTGAGGCCAAGGTTTAATTCATTAACAAGTACTTAAAATATTTTGCTGACTGTAAGACTAAAATATCCAGACCTTCATACACAATTTGAAGTGATGAATACATAATACACCCCATCCAGTTTTCATCTAATACAAAACTCATTTCTATTAGCAGTATGTGCTGTATACTCTATGTGCTAAATAACCATGTGATAGGTTTGACTATTCCAGGTTAATTTAGCTCACTACTTCATGAAATAAGCTACTCCTAATTATAGGTTAGCTTTAGGAGCTAGAAATATTTTTATGATACAAATTGATTGGACTTTCAAAAGGGGAGTAGTTTATAATAGACTAAACTTGCCCTAGATAATTGTAAATTCTCAAAAATATATAAATATAAAAAACACTATTTGGAGGCACTAGAGAGTGACCAAAAGCAGACAAAAGTGATGGGAGAGGATTGGAAACTCAAAACAGAGAAACGCACAAGGTAAAATTTACCTTTATATGGCTTTTCACTTAAGTCATCTCCTGTGCATTTGGCATAGAGAGGCTAGAACTCAAGAAGACATAATCTTACGAGCTTGAGAAGCTCAAAGACTGTGGTTATCAGAGAGGATGGAAAGAAAGGGAGAAAATCTCCAAAACAGTCGAGCAACAGAAAGAGAACAGAAAGATCTTCATGGATTTACTGGTGAATTCTATCAAACATCTAGGGACACAATAATAATAATCTTATACAAACTCCTTCAGAAAAGAAGAAAACACTTCACAACTTGCTTATTCCGGCCTCGAAACTTATTTGAAAACTACAAGACGTTAACAAGAAAGCTGTAAACCAATATCCATCATATTTGATATATAGATACAAATATACTTCACAGGGGCACCTGGGTGGCTCACTCGATTAAGCATCTGACTTCAGCTCAGGTCATGATCTCACAGTTTATAAGTTCAAGCCCATCATCCAGCTCTGTGCCAACAGTTCAGAGCCTGGAGCCTGCTTTGGATTCTGTCTCCGTCGCTCTCTGCCCCTCCCCCACTTGTGCTCTGTCTCTGTCTCTCAAAAATAAATAAATGTAAAAAAAATTAAAAACAAATATCCTTCAAAAAATATTAGTAAATGAAATCCATGTAGATATGAAATGCATAATATATTGTGAGCAAGTGGGATTCATTTCAGAAAGGTTTGTTCAACATTCAATACACAATCACTTATTTTATCAACAGACTACACATGAAAAGCCCTATGATCTGAAATATATGCTGAGAAAGCTTTTGACAGAATTCAAAATCCATTCCTTCTTTCTTTTTCTTGTATAATGCTTATTTTTGAGAGAGGGCAAGCGAGTGCAAGTTGGGGAGGGGCAGAGAGAGAGGGAGACAGAGGATCCAAAGCAGGCAGAGCCCAATGTGGGGCTGGACCCCATGAAGCGTGAGATCATGACCTGAGACAAAGTTGGATGTTCAACCAAATGAGCCACCCCAGGTACCCTTCAGAGTCCATTCTTGATAAAAACTCTCAGCAACCTTAGATGGAAACTTCCTCAATATGATAAAGGACCTTTACAGAAAGCCTACAGTTAACATCACAGTTAGCAGTGAAATATTAAATGCTTTCTAAGATTTGGAAAAAGGAATGGAAGGATATGTGCCCTCACCACTTCTTTTCAACTTTAAATGTCCTATTCAATGTAATAAGGCAAAACAAAAACAAGAACAAAAGCCTTGTATTTATTGACAATTACATATATAGAATATCCTAAGAAGTCTACAAAGTATATACTATCTCCCACAATTAAATTTAACAAAGTCACAGGATACAAGGACATTTTTTTAAAAATCAATTGCATTTCTTTTTTCTAAAAATAATTGAAAGATATAAACTTTAAAAGCTATTCTGTTCATAAGTGCATTTTAAAAACAAAATTCTTAGGAATAAATTTACTAGAAACTTCAAGATCTCTACACTAAAAACATAAAAAATGTTTCTAAGAGAAATTAGAGAAGACATACATTAATGAGATAAACCATGTTCATGGATTGTAAAACTCAATATTGACATGGTGCCAATTACCCTATATTGACTTGTACACTTATGCCTATTCAAATAAAAAGTCTGACAGCCTTTTTAACTAGAAATTTACAAGTTAATTCAAAATTTAAATGAGAATGCAAAGATCCTAAAACATCAAAAATATTTTCAACTAGCAGAACAAAGCTGAAGGACTTATACTACCTAACTCCAAGAACAGCTGCAATAATAAAGATGTTGGATTGGGGATAGGATAAATAGATCACTGGAGCAGAATGGAAGATTTAGAAGTAGACTCAATTATACAGTCAAATGATTTTCAACAGAGGTTGAAGGTAATTCAGTGGGGGGAAGGATAACTTTTTCAATTGACTACACATATGGGGAAGAATAAATCTTGACCATCATCTCACAATGCAAAAATTAATTTACATAGACAATAGACATAAAGACAAAAAAACTGTAAAGCTTCTAAGAAAAATATTTGATTTTTCATGATCCTGTCATATCCCTCTTTTCCTAGATAGAATAAAAGAGAATAATAACATAAAAGAAAACATGAGTACATTCAACCTCAAAGTTAAAAACTACTTATCAAAAGTCATTATCAAGAAAAAGAATAGCCAAAGACAGAGAAAATATTCACAAAACATATCTGGACACAAGATCTGTCAATAAAAATGGTCAAAGGACTCACTCAGACTCTTCACTAAGGAAGATATACAATGGACCAACAGGCACATGAAAAAGCACTCAACATAATTTAGCATCAGAGAAAGGCATATTGAGTAATTAAATATTAAATTGAACAAGGAGCTACCCTTACACACCAACTAAAATGGTTAACTTAGAAACAGTGACTGTATCAAGTGCTAATGAGAATGTGAAGCATGAGACTTTTAATACTGGGGGACAGCATAAAATGCAACCAGTTTGGAAAAGTGTCAGTTTCCCATAAGGTTAAGCACACATTTACCTTGGACTCAGCCATCCCCATTCTAGACAATTACCTGAGAGTGAAAACGTATGAACGTTTGGTACTAGTTTTCTTTGTGTACGTGAACGTAATAGATTTATAAAGGCTCAAACTGGAATTGCCCCAAATGTCTATCAACAAAAGAACAAATAAACAACATGTGGTATATTTATACCAATATTATTCTGCAAGAAACAGGAGTAAGCTTGTGATAAGAAACAGTAAGGATGGATCTTATCCCCAATACCTTAAGAAGCCAGTCACAAAGGAATATGTCTTATATGATTCCATATACATGAAGTTGTCCCACACATAAAACTATTCCATGAAAACAAAATCAGAAAGTGGGTAAATTGACCAAAGTGACATGAAGGAACTCTCTGAGGTGATGGAAAAGTTGTAACCTGATGTGTTATGGGTGACATTCATTTATGTATTTGTCAAAAACACAAATTAAATTATATATATTACACCGCAAATTTATTATTTACACTTTATTTTGACATAAAAAGTTTTTTCTTTCAGATTTTTCCTGGTCCTGAACTTAGAATACCTAAAACAAAACTACTGTTGCCTTTATATGAATGTGGTCCAGTACAGTGCTGTACCAGACTCCATGGTTTAATAACATGAAGTTAAGTGAGGTTCAACTTGAGAGCTAACTTGGGTCAATTGGAATAGCTACCTAGAAAAAGAACCTGAGGCTGTATGCAATCCTTCTGAGGTATTTGAAATTAAATGCTTTGAACAGTTAACATTATCAGGCAAGCAGAAAGGAGTGATGGATGGTGATCCCAGCCCATTCACCATCTTCAACTCTTACATCATCAAATGCCATATTCATGGTCTACAGAATATGAGGTGGTGCTTTTATATGCTCTTGCAATATAAATATCATTAGGTCAACATAGGAGGCATGGAGTTTCCTTCATAATATATTATAATAGACAGGTTGTAGAGCAAAAGAAAGATGAAGTGATATGGAGCCAAGTGACCCTGTCTAACCTTTTCCCTAACTACACATCTCAGATTTGAAACTACTGATCACTTCTTTCATTCACTTTTTATGTGTAATACGTGCTATGTAAAATGTATACATGTATTATAAACAATAAAGAATGAACACCCATTACCTACTACTCAGCTGAAGGAATCAAACAATACTTTGCTGGTGAAGCCCTGGGGCTCTCCTTCCCATTATATTCCCCTTATTCAAAAGCCAACACTATTCTGAATTGTGCATATACCATTCCTTTATCTGATAGTTCTATAACACAGCATGCATCTTGAGCAATATATTGGTATATATGTTTCTGCACTTAGTATAATTGATATCATCTTTTATAATTTGCTGTCCTTTATCCAACATCATGCTCTTGAATTCATGTTGACATGGGTAGCTATAGCTCATTAATATTTACTGCCATAGTTACTCTATGCTATTGCATTTTATCCATTCTCCTCAAAGGAATTACCTGTGTTGCTTCCAGTTTGTGAATACTACAATTAATGCTGCTATGATAATCAGTGAAAATGTGCAAGGGTTTTGAGAATGTTTTATAGAAAGAAGTTCAGGGGCACCTGGGTGGCTCAGTTAAGCGTCCGACTTCGGCTCAGGTCATGATCTCACAGTTAGTGAGTTCGAGCCCTGTGTCGGGCTCTGTGCTGACATCTCAGAGCCTGGAGCCTGCTTCAGCTTCTGTGCCTCCCTCTCTCTCTGCCCCTCCCCTGCTCATGCTCTGTCTCTCTTTGTCTCAAAAATAAATAAACATTAAAAAAAAAAAAGAAAGAAAGAAGTTCAATTCCCAGGCCATGAGTCAATACATATGCAACTTTACAGGACAATGCCAAATTGTTTTCCAATGTGGCTGTACCAATTTATACATCCATCAGTCGCATATAAGAAATAGCATGATATCGTCCAATATTTTAATGTTTGCCAATCTACAGAGAGGATGGAAAATGTTATTTAATTGTGGCTTAAATTTTGTATTTCATATTACCAATGAGGTATGAATTCATACATTGGTCACTTACGTTTCTTCTTGCAAGAGGAGTTTATCTGTGTCTTGTCCACATTTTCTATTGAGTTGTTTCTCTTATTAACTTACAGGTGATTATCTTTTCTGGACCCAAATCCTTTGTTGGCTTTATGCTTACAAATACTTTCCCCAGATTGTGGTATTTCTTGTCCTTTTTTAATGATGTCCTTTGATGAACAGATGTTTTTAATTTAAGCAGAGGTGAATTATGGATCTTTTCCTTTATGGTTTTTCCTTTCTGTGTCTTGTGTAAGAAATATTTCCCTTTCGTGAGGTCATAAAATTATTCTCCTATATTTCCTTCTAAGATTTTTTAGGTTTTTTACATTAACGTATTTAAAATGTCTGGAATAAAGTTTTTGGTATAGTGTGAAATAACCATTTAATTTAATTTTTTTTTCCATATGGGTAACCAATAATCCCAGTACTGTTTATTGAAAAGTTCATCTTTCTCCACTGCTCTAGTGTTTTGCTTATTGTATAACAGATTTCCAGATATAAATGGGTCACTTTCTAATATCTGTACTATTACATTTATAAATTGCTATAGCTTCATAATAACTTTAATATCTTTAAAGTAAATCATCACCCATTATTTTTGAGTCTTGGCTATTCTTAGTTTTTTTTTTTTCCTCTTTTAGTTTGAAAAAATCCTATTGGTTATTGAATTTTGACTCTACAGATCAATTTGTGTAGATGATTTTAAGTTACACTCTTCTATATGTTGCAAATGCACAGAAATGCAACTCATTTTTCTATGTTGAGTTTACATATACTAAACTTGACAAATCTGTTATTTGTGGTTCAGGTATTGGTTAAGCTGCAGCAACACAACTTGAAAGATTTGAAGATATTTTCCTATGTTAGCTCCTAGAAATTATATGCTTTATATACATTTAGATTTATAACCCTTTTAGGACTGGTATTTGTATATGCTGTGAGTGTCAAGTAAGTTTTCATATGGACATCAGTAAGCCAGTACTATTTATTACAAAGTCCACCCTTCCCTAGGTTTCTCTAGAATGCCATCCTTATAAATCAAGCTATCTATATGTTTGGGCCTGATTCTCACCTCTATCTGTTCTACTTATTAGTCTAAATATACACAGATGACACACTGTCTTAATTACTGTAGTCTTGACAAAGTAAATCATCTCACTTTGTTCTTCAAGATAATCTTCATTATTTCTGGCTTTTTAAAGTTGAGTAAATTTGAAAGAATGTTAATTTCTACAAATTAGTACTAATTTAAAATTTTTATAACTTCCTGGTAACCTTTACAAAATTCCTCTTTAGCTCTGAGAATGCTTTTCACCTGACATTGGTATTTTACAGTGGTTTATGTATACAATTTTTTTCAAAATGTCTTCTAATGATACAGGATTTTCTTTTTCTACTTTCAAATTTTCCATATTCTCGTCTCCATTTAGCCAGATTTTTAAAATCTAGAATAACAATCTTTGTCTTTTTGTTGACATATTTTATCTATTTACATTTAACAGAATTTTTATTTGACCTGTGTCTTCTATATTCCTTTTTCTATTCTTTTTTTTATTTTTTTCAGACTCTAGTATTCATTGAGCTAATCATACATTCAGATCAGTTGTGAGCAATGTTAAAATATAGAAGGTCCTTTATACACTTTGCCGTTTTCTCTAAAAACATACTGCAAAACTATAGTATAAATTTCACCACCAGCATATTGACATTGATATAATCCAATTTTATTCAAATTTCCATATTTGTGCTCATTTGTGTGTATGTGTATTAAGTTCTATATAACTTTATCATTCATGTCAGTTCATATATACACTACAATCCAGATAATGAACAGTTCCAAAACTACAAAGATCATCCATGTTGCTCCCACCTCCATCCTTAATTCCTAGAACCCATTAATCTGCTGTCCATTTCTAAACTCTTGTCATTTTATTTTTATTTTTTTTAATGTTTATTTTTGAGAGAGACAGAGACAGAATGCAAATGGGTTAAGGGCAGAGAGAGAGGGAGACACAGAAGCAGCAGCAGGTTTCAGGCTCCGAGCTGTCAGCGCAGAGTCCGATGCGGAGCTTGGACTACAGTACCACATAATAAGCCTTAACACTGGGTAAACCACCGCCCCCCAACACATACACACACTTCATTCTTATTTTTGTTAAAAAATAAATTGCTTTAGCTATCCTAGAGTCTGTTCCTTTCCGCACGAATTTTAAAATAAGTTTGTATTTATACAAAATGCTTGAAGGGGTTTTTAATAGGAACTACACTAAACCTACAGATCAATATGAAAGAATTAACATCTTTACTAGGTCCTCTACTCAATAAATAAGACAGGACTCCCCATTTATTTAGATCTTTGAGTTCTTCCAACAGAATTTTGTAATTTTTCAACAAATACTATACTTGTTTTATTGTATACCTATTTCATTTGTAGTGATTGTAAATGGTATTTTTTTAATTTCAGTCCCGCATGCTCATTGATAGCATATAGAAACAAGATTTTTTTTTAAATAGGATATAAAACTTGCACAGAAATCAATCTTAAGAATTTGCTGAACTCACTTATTAGTTCCTAGGTATTTGAATTCCTTGGTATTTCCTGCGAAGACAATCATGCCATCTGTAAAGATAGTTTCTTTTTTTTCTAATCTGTAAGCATTTCTTTCTATTTAATTGTTCTAGTCTTATATTGAGTAAGAACAGCAACAGTAGACACCCTTACTTATTTCCACTCCAGGGGAGGCCGCAGGGAGCATTAAACCTTTCATCAATAAGAATGATGTTAGCTGTAGGTTTTTTGTAAAGGCTTTTAATCAAGTTTGGATAATTCCTCTCTATTCTTGTAGAAAATATTGCCATGATTAAGTGATTTTGTCAAATTCCTTTTCTGCATCAACTGATAGAGGATTTTTATTCTTTAGCTTGTCAATCAAGGTAATCCACCATAATTGTAGAGTTTTTTCTCATTTCGGGTCTGTTAGTTTCTGATTCATGTATTTTTGAGGTTCTGTTGTTCAGTACATATTTAGAACCATTATGCTTTCCTGATAGGTTGATCCTTTTACCATTATGTCATATCTTTTTCTCTAGTAGTTTTCTTTGCTCTAAAGTCTATATTAATATAGCCACTTCTCTGTAGTTGGGTCATGTTTTCTTTATTTGCTCTGCCAATTTTTTTTTTTTTGGTAAGTAATCTTTACTTAAGCAGTTTGTCTTTTCATATATTTATGAAGCAATTTAATATAAATGTAAATATAAAACATTTACAAAGCAATATAAAACTTATAATTTATAAATAATTTTACTTAAGTTGGGAAAGATATTTTAATTTCTATTTCTGTAAATACTAGTGGTTTCGAGCATCCCTCATATACATATCTTTTCTGTGATTATTTATTGATATCTTATCTTTTCCTATTCGTAAGCAGGCATTTCTATACATTTTCAATCAGACTATCTTATCATTTTTAGACATTATATATCTTTCTGCAATCAGTCATTAGTTAACTTCATTCTTCATTGGACAGAAACCCTTCATATGTGTATTCATACCCATTGGCTTTTGAATTGTATGGATTGTACTTTTAAGGTCTTATTTAAGTAGTCCTTCACTCCTTAGTAACAAGCATGTTCTCCTACACCACCTTCTACTAACTTTACGATTTGATCTTCACCATTAGGTCATTCATCTGGATACTGTTAAATCAAAGACCAGATTCATCATCATTTATGTATTTAGATTACTTAGCTTTAAGGGTAATTATTGATAAATTAGCAACTGTATCTTTTTTATGTTCTACTCTTTTCTCTGATTCTTGTCCCTCCCAACCACCCCCCCTTTTGATTTCCTGTGGATCACTTGAACTTACCTGAGGATTTCACCTTAACTTATGGTGTTTTTAAGTGTATTTCACTGTAAACTTTTTAAGTGGTTACTCTGGATACTATAATAGCTATATGTTACACTATTCAAAAAACACTGGTTTGCACCTTAGTCTGGAAGGAAAGGAAATAACTGATTTTAAACCTTCAGTTAAACTTATTTTCTATTTTACAAATTGTCACAAATATCAGTCTACTGATACCAACATTTTACTACTTTGTGTGAAGTGTGGAAACTTGACTTCCATTTAGGGCTCGGTTTTCTTTGCTTTTAAATATCATTATCTTTGGCATACGATGATATTAGAATTTTTGGTTTAATCATCAAAGGGAATTTATAAAATTCACAAGAGAAAAGACAGTCTATATTTCACATATTTCTGTTATCCCTTCTTCCTTCATAGT
Source organism: Herpailurus yagouaroundi (assembly GCF_014898765.1). Classification (NCBI taxonomy): domain Eukaryota; kingdom Metazoa; phylum Chordata; class Mammalia; order Carnivora; family Felidae; genus Herpailurus; species Herpailurus yagouaroundi. Next base: position 29,637,500 of record NW_024412405.1, read on the forward strand.
GTTCCAAAATTTCTTCTTTTATCATTTCCTTTCTGTCCAAAGAACTTCCTTTAGCTAATCGTTAAGAATAGGTCTGTTAACAGATTCACTTACTTTCCTTTTGAAAATATTTTTTTCCTTTTCATTCCTAAAAGATAATTTTACCAGATATAGAATTCACGATTGAGAGTTCTTTTCTTTCAGCACTTGAAAAATGCTGTGGGTCTGGAAGCCAAGCCTAGAGGCCTTCAAGTCCAGCAGGTGAGTGAGACAGCCCCCTAGGGCAGGTGTGTGCCAGAGGTAGGGATCAAGACCGGGACCACTGAACTGCACCACACCCTCAAGACCTGGCCAGGCCCATCCTCCTTGCACAGTTGGGAAAACTGGCTTGGAAAGAGATGACCTTACCTGGGTCATTGTTGATGATGTGTGGAGCTGGGAGGGAGACTGGACCCCTGACTTCATACCTCAGTTCCTCCCAGGGTAGTGCTCAGGTGGACAGAGTCAAGATGATGAGTCTGTCTGACTGGGACAGTCCCTAGCTTCTAGTTGGGTAACCTCAGGCAAGTCACTTCTCCTGGAGCTCTTTTCCCTCCTTGCTTGTGTCTAAAGACATGGTACTTAACACGTATTCAACAAACACTGGGTTAGACCTTGGTCTGGAAGGAAAGGGAATAACTGATTTTAAATCTTCATTTAAACATATTTGTGACAAATTTGAAGGCTTTGGCATACTGAGCAAAGCCAAAGGAGAAATAAATCTCAAATCCAACACAACACAAAATGAGATCAACTCAAACACCTGCACATTAATATGGTCAAACTAGGGGCGCCTGGGTGGCGCAGTCGGTTAAGCGTCCAACTTCAGCCAGGTCACGATCTCGCGGTCCGTGAGTTCGAGCCCCGCGTCAGGCTCTGGGCTGATGACTCAGAGCCTGGAGCCTGTTTCCAATTCTGTGTCTCCCTCTCTCTCTGCCCCTCCCCCGTTCATGCTCTGTCTCTCTCTGTCCCAAAAATAAATAAACGTTGAAAAAAAAATTTAATATGGTCAAACTATATGTAATATTAATTTAGTCTCAATAAAAAAAGAAAAAGAACTATTTAAAACCACAGATCCAAGTACACCAACCAGAACTACAGAAGCTACACACACACACACACACACACACACACACACACACACACAGCCTCAGACAGATCATATTCAAAAAAAAGAAAATCTTGAATACAGCCAGAGGGGAGGAAAAAGATATTATAGAGGAACAAATATAAGAAAATCAACAGACTTCTCTCTAGAAACCATGCAAGCTAGAAGATAATAGAGTGACAGAGAACTTTTAAGTGCTAAAGGGAAAAGAAAAAAACCTTTCAGCCCAGAATTCCATACCCATTGAAAGCATCTTTCAAAAATGAAGAATAAAACTTTCTCAGAAAAACAAAAAATAAATAAATAAATAAAATAAAAAAATAAACTTATTTGTGACAATTTAAATACAAAAGAAAAAAAAATGCTGTGCCCCTTAAGACCTCCATGGTTGCAGATGTGAAATTGGCCATCATATAAATTGGTGTTATCTCCTAGGTAATGCACTGTTTCCTTCTGGCTGCTTCAAAAATTTTTTTAGTTTCTGGGGCGCCCTGGGTGGCTCAGTTAGTTAGGCATCCGACTTCAGCCTAAGTCATGATCTTTCCAGTCCCAAGTTTGAGCCTGCTTTGGGCTCTGTGTTGACAGCTCAGAGCCTAGAGCCTGCTTCAGATTCTGTGTCTCCCTCTCTCTCCGCTTCTCCCCTGCTCACACTCTTTCTCTCAAAAATAAACACTTAAAAAAAATGTTTAGTTTTCAAAAGTTTAAGTATGAAGGGTCTTAGCATCAATTTCTTTGGGATTACACTATTTGAGACTTACTAAGCTTCTTGGATCTACAGGTTTGTATCTTTCACCAAATTTTGAAAATTCTAGCTGTTATTTCTTCAAATACTCTTTCAGCCCCACTCTATCCATTTCCAAGATTGCAATGATACAAATATTGTATCTTTTGTCATTTTCTCACAGGTATTTCATCTCAGTGTTGGCATCAATTGACTTTTTCAAGTTGTAGTTGTTGGGTGGGGTTTTTTGCTTTTTTTTCTTGCTATGACAGGTAATTTTTTATTGTGTAATGGACATTTCGTCTAATGTGTTAGGAGACCCAAAATACTACTTACAGCACTTATTTTAGAAGGCAGTCACCCTATTTAGGTTTAGCATATGGGTCTTGGCCTACCTTTGGGTACTGTGATTCCAACGCCAGTTTAATTTTAAGGTCGTTTTCAGTGTGACCTTGGTTTCCCTGGTTTGTCTGAGGCTACTGGGGCATGCACTAGGGTCCGGTGGTACTGCCAGATCTGGCAGAAAGGGATTCTACACTCCAGGCTGCCAGGTGCCCCCTGGTGGACAAGAGATATACTGAGATCCCCCTTCTGGTGCCTGCCCCCGCATGCCCATAGAGGTAGATTGTTTTTTTTTCTTTTCTTGGCTTTTTAGGATCCCTTGGTTGCCAGTTACCCTAGAGATTACAAGATTCAACCTTCTCTGATTAATGTCTATAAATTAGTACTTTTATGACCTAAGAACCTTAAGACTCTTTCACTGCAGTCACCTTATGACTCCCATGCTTTTCCATTTTGTAATTCCAGATATGTGCTAACCCCTTAAGACAGTATTTGTACTTTTACAGTAAATATTTGTTTACATTTGCCAAAGTTTCACCTTTTTACTTTTATACAGCGCTTTTTGGTTTTGTTTTGTTTTTTTCTTTCTGAAGAACACACTTTATTATTTCCTTCAGTGTTAGGGTTACAGTGAATAATTCCCTCAGATTCTGTCTGTCTGAAAATGTCTTTATTCCACCTTTGCTTTTACAGAATATTTTTGCTAAATATAGCATTCTAGGTGGCATTATGTTTTCTTTCAGCACTCATAATGTACTATTCTATTGTCCTCCAGCTTCCATTAAGTCATTAGAGCACTGAAGTGTTATCCTTACTCCTTTGCACTTGGTGACAGTTGGTAACATTATCTCCCCAGTCATTACCAGATGCAGAGATTTATCATAATCTCAATGATCTTATTTTATATTTTGTCATTTTAATAGTATTCCATAGATTTTTATCTCTGGCTTATTTTTTCCAATTTCATCTTTTATTTAATGTTATATGTAATTTTTTATATGGTCTTTCAGATAATTCCAAAATCTGAAGCCCATACATACATTATTTACCCTACCCTAACTCATCACTTGTTTCTTTCTTTTTTTTTTTTTTTTTTTTGGTAATTCATTTTTTAAAGTATCTCTTTTGAGAGAGAAAGACAGTGCCAGGGACAGAGAGAGAAAGAGAGAATCCCAAGCAGGCTCAGAGCCATCAGCACAGAGCCCAATGCAGGGCTCAGACTCATGAACCATGAGATCATGACCTGAGCCAAAGTCCCACACTTAATAGACTGAACCACCCAGGCACCCCTGATTTTTTTATTTTAATTTGTAGAAATCTATACAAATCTGAGTCTAGGATGCTTTTCTGTAAAGAGGCTTGTGTTTGCTTCTATTAGATACCAGATTACCTTTTCTATCTGGAATGATCTTTATTCAGCATATTAGAGCCGGGGGTTTGTAAATTACACTGGTAATATAAATTTGGACTCCAGGACCATTGGAGAATAAGTAACAGATTCTCATAATTCTCCTGAGAGACTAGGTGGAGAAAAATCAGTTTAAATTTTGCCTTGAGCAAGCAGATTTTTTTTTAATAGCCACATTTTCCACTGAGGATTTAGATTTAGTCCCTTCAAGAGTCTCAAGATTATGTTAAGGTCTTAAATTCAGCTAATTTCCTTCCAGATCCACATGGCTTCTCCCATTCTCTCTCATGTCCATTAGTATCCCAGACTCTAAGTCCCCGATTTTGACTTTTTCTCCCAAAGTAGTTCAAGCTGCTGCTTCTACATACCACTCTTGTTGCAGCTAATTTATGCTTACTATATTTGCTTTCTTCTTTTTTGTGTGCTTTGGGGGTTTCTCTTCCTTGTGATGTTAGCAATAGATATAAAAGTATTTTTCTTTTAATGTTGCATATCCAGAACCTACATATTTCTCAGTGTGAAGATTTTTTAGAATATGTAACCCATCCATACTGCTGAAAGGAATAAGTTATATGTGACTTATAACTTATCGAATATCTCAACATCCCTTTAAATGACAAGTTTTAACTTGGTTCGTCTTGTCTTACTAATGCTTCAGAAAAACAATGGCATAGGGAAAATCCTTCTGCCCTCTAGGTTCGATTTAGAACACTAGGAAAGGAATCCAGCTTCAACTCTTCCAAGTGATACCATAAAGGACCTAATACAAAGTGAGGGGGAACAAATAGTATCCCCAAAATATCTCCATGTGAAGACACTCCTAATCTTTCTAAACACCTCCAAACCAGACTATTTCTAGGGCTTCCACTTCAGGTTCTTCAGATGGTGAAACAACATGCAAGGATTACTCATGTCAACTTCATGAGTGAAATTTCTGACTGACAGAATTTCTTTCCATTTGCTGGCCACATTGTTCTTTCCTCACTACTATTATAGATTCCACATGATGGACAAATATCCATTACACAGCTCATTTAGATACAAATTCTTGGCATTACCAATGATCCCTTTATAGATCATTGTTCTTGTTGTTTTTTCTCTCATTCTAATTGTCTTATTTGTTCCTTTCATAGACCCAATAATTTACTACCTATAACTACATACAGCTTACCAAAAGTCATTCCTAAAAACCAAGTAAATCTGGCTAGGATAACTTCTGTAACCGCTTATGAAGCAGGCAAAATAAAATGCAAAGCTTCTTTCTTGTGTGTCTTTTGCAATGACACAGAAGGAAAATATACAAACATCTGCTACAGTTAGAGAAGTTGGAAACCTCTAGAGATGAAGTGTATTAGACACCAACTTGGAAAAATATCAGTATGATATGTTTAGAAAAATGAAATCTTGAATTGCTACCCAGCTTCTCTGAGAAAATGTTTTGCCAATTCAAATATAAATACATGTGGTAATAATCAACGTCTATGGCTTTTCTAGATTACCATTAAATACTTATTCTAACATTAACGCATTTCTTTTTATTGGTGTACTTAAGTTAAAACTTCTATTGTTTAAAATTCTACTTGTTACAATATAGACTTTAAGGCACTACAAATAAAGAATATTAGCAGAATATAAAGAGTAAAGGTGAAGAGGAAGGTGCGAAAAAAGAGGAAGAGTAAAAATATGAAAGAAAGCATAAAATGGGAAAAAAGAATTGGGGGCAGAGAAGTGGTCTCAATAAGACAAAGTTGGAGGTTTAGAAACAATAGACATAGTTAAATTATGTTGGGAGTGCAAATTGGTAAACTATATATGTAAATCACCGTCAAATCTATTTCTAAAAATTATGCCTTTAATGTGAGCTCCATATTGACGTTTGTAATACTTCCTACACTGTCCCATTGGATAAATCAGGGAAATCTCAAAATCAACAGACTGAAAAAAATCAACCCACCATCTATCCCTAACTCACTCTCCTCCCCCAAACATATCTAAACCTGACGCATCCAGTATTTCTTATCAAAGTATAGAGTACGCCCTAGTCACCTCTGGGTCCATTGTGGCAAATCCCATTTTCTCTTTTTTTTTTTTTTTTTTGCAGTAAGGTATGGCCAGGTGACCAATTCTACCAACTGAACGAGAACTAAAATGACGTATGCCGCTGCCAAATCTTAGTCCTGCACATTCTCACTCTTCCTTAGTCTGACAGCCTGATGCACAGAACCCAGTGGAAGACTCAGAAGCTTTAGGATGGCAGAGGCACTAAAAGGAAGAAGCGTGGATCCCTGAATGACTGCTCAAAATAGAGTCCTTCCCTAGGGCAGACTCTTATTAAACTGACACATGAGCAAACACTAAACTTTTATTGTATTGAGGCATTGAGATTTGGGAGATTTTAATTACGCAGGCTTGCCTACCTGATTAAATTGACATCTTGAAGTGAGGAATTCTGATAAACGCCAAAAAGGCCTGGCATTGGCTTACCAGTTGGAAACCAACAGTATGAAAGAAATAGTTAGCATGGGTTCAAGAAAAGATGGTAACACACTGGATTACACGACTGGCAAAATAATGAAACTGTTGCCTATTTTCCACATGACAACAAAATCTCAAGATCTAGAAGTAGCCAGAAAGAATCAGAATGTTGTGTGCTAGCCACTACTGGCTTCCTTAGGCAAGGTTATTACAAGAAAGTCATGCACTTTAAAAAAAAGAATTGGATGGGGCGCCTGGGTGGCGCAGTCCGTTAAGCATCCGACTTCAGCCAGGTCACGATCTCGCGGTCCGTGAGTTCGAGCCCCGCGTCAGGCTCTGGGCTGATGGCTCGGAGCCTGGAGCCTGTTTCTGAATCTGTGTTTCCCTCTCTCTCTGCCCCTCCCCCGTTCATGCTCTGTCTCTCTCTGTCCCAAAAATAAAAAAATAAAATAAATTAAAAAAAAAAAAAAAAAAACGTTGAATAAAAAAAGAATTGGCCTGTTCTGAGCAGAGATAGAATAGAGTATAGCAGTTTAGAAAAGTCTGCTACTGCAACTAGACCCTTAATAAAAGATAGAGAAAAGCTTTAAGGAAAAAAAAAAAAAAAAGTCCAGTTAAAACTTCCCAGTTAAACAAAATAACTCTACCTTGTAGCAAAGATTAAGAGTCCTAACCTCCTATCCATGCTTACTGTCACAGATAGTCTCAGGTTGCTTCTATTATGTTCAGGGAGAAAAATGGGAGAAATCACTTTAAAAGGAAAAATAAAAGCAAATATGAGAACTAGTACAGAAAAGAACTAGGAAAGAGTATGGTTATTGGCACAGAAACTGACTGAAAACAACAAGATCAGTAGCCTACTACTTTGAGGGAGTTGTACTGACAGAGAAATTGCAAACCTGGTCTTAAAAAAAATGCATGTAAGTGTTCAGTGAGCCTTAAGACATCCTTCAAGTGAGAATGAGCTGTAAAAGCCGTATCTCCTTCAAGGCATACTCCCCAACATCAACTTCAGAGGTGGTCAAGGAAGATAAGGACAGGTGACCACAAACCAGAGGACAACCAGGGATCATGAGCCAGGGGGTTGTCTAAGAGAACAGAATTGGGATTCACCAAGGAATTTCCTCTACCTCCAGAACAGGGAACCTTTCATAATATCTATTCAGTGAATTTCAGAGTTGCAATATACCAGGGACTGTGTGTTAACCATTTTGACTCTTTATTAGTGAGAGTGCTTAAGGTGCTTACTTAATCTCTGTTACACCATTCAGGGGGCGGAGGGTAGAAAATTTGCTACTTTAAACCATAAGTCGCCAAACTATAAGGAGTCACATCTCTCACTATAAATCATCTGGGAGATTCTGCACTTAGCAGGATAATGGGACTTCAGGCTGTCTCACTTGCAAAAAGGAGGTCTTCTATACAAGAAAGGAATAGCAAAAAATACACCTGGTAGCCAGAAAAGCAGATTGTGCTGGTATCTTCAGCAGAGTTCACTTTCTTCTGGACACGAAGAGACTACGTTCCACAGGATCCTTTGCAAATAAGTGTGGCTATATGAATCTCTTTGGACCAATGAAGTATGACAGAAATGGGATACATACAATTTCCATTACTAGAATCTAAAAATCTCCTCATGATCCTCCACACACTCCTTCTGTTTCAAGCTGGATAGAGGATCAGAGGAGGATTCTGAGGCCCTTGGGGATTGTACAGCCATGAAATGAAGTAGACTGTATGGAACAGTTACACCGCAACCATTACCAAAATGCATTGCAAAACATAAACCCTTATTAGGTTCCCAACACTGAGATTTTGAAGTTGTTACAAGCAGTTAATCTACTTTGACTAAAATGGATTTCAAGCTGAACACTGAAAATTAGTGTCAATCTTTCATGTTCTCTCCCCGTTTACATAAGATAATTTATATAATAGGTCTATTTTGGTACCTAAATATCTTTCAAGTACTTCTCTTTCCCACTGTCCCTATTACCACTGCCTTCACATCCTCATAATCCTACATCAGAATTATTGATAGAGTATTCTAATTAACGCCCTTACATTCCACTTCATTGCCTAGATCCCTAATTCATTCTGGACACAGCCTCCAGAAAATTTTGTTAAATGCACATCTCTTTACTCATAATCTTTCAGTGTCTTCTAAATACCTGCAGAGAAATTTCAAACTACTTATCACAGACTAAAAGAACTTCACAGTTTTATCATGGTCTACCTCTCTGGCCACATTTCCCCTCCCAGCCAACACATGCTCTCAGAACTTCTTCCGTACAAAAATGTACTCAAGAGCTTCCAAGTATGCAGGTCCCTTACCTAACTACCTATAGCCTGCTTTCCTGTGTAGAGTATGAGTAAAAAAAAGATTCTTGCTCTGTCTTATTCTGAAATGCTCATGCTTTATCCACTGGAATCCTTATTCTCTGCCTCTTACTCCTCACTCTTCATCCATGACCCCAACTTCTCTCCGTTCATTGCTGAATCCGGGGCCCACTTCATTGATCTACTTTCTGTTAATGTCTAGTTTTACACTTACATTCAGAATAGTGAATAATCCTATTTTCCCCTCATACTAGCCTGACTCCACTTGACTTCATTCTTTAATTTTATATTCCCACGGATGTCTTTCAGGACAATTCCCTCCATCCACCAACATCTACTCTCCCTGCTACTTCCCAGGACAATTAAGCCTCCAACGTTTCTCCTATTTCCCCAACAATGGAAGCCTTATCCATATTCTCTTCCTTCAAGGGGTTGAAAATAAGACTGGAACACAGGCTTCTTCAAACTTCCATCCCAGTGTCCATACTCTTTACTCCATTTAGAGTACATCCTCCTATTTGGCCTGGAGATTCCAAGTCATCCTGAAATACCAGTTCAAATATTACCTCTTCTGTGAAATTGTCCTTGAAACTCAAAGCAGAGTTTTACCTTCTCTTTGCCATACTCCCATAACACCTTCTAATACCCCATTACTAATTTCACTGTATTTTAACATTTTGTTTACCGTTCATCCCTCTCTAGAGAGTAAGGTCACTGAGGCCAGAACTGTTAATTCGTGGATCCCTGATTCCTAACATAAGGCAGGTGTTTCCTTGATTAAACCCATAAAAATCACTGATACCCAAAACGTAGCTGAGGAGGAACAAAAACAGTAGCATTCAGCCTGGCAACGCGGATTGGTTAAAAACACACTAAGCTGGATCAAAAGACCTAATTCAGTAACTATTCCCAAGAGCAATGAACGAGGCATCTTAAATTCTCTACATCATGGACTCGCTAGATCAATAAGGATTTTCCATCTCCAAATTCTAGATATCGCCCAGACATATTCTTCCCATGCCAGAAGTGGGAGATGGGTGCACATAAGACAGATCGCCATGGGTAACACCAGACTCTGCACAGAACTTTAGAGCTTGGTGTGGTCTGTGACCGCCGTATTTTTTTTTTTTTTTTTTTTTTTAGAGCACACACACATGCAGGGGAAGGGCAGAGAGAGGGACAGAGAGAAACAGCACACAGGGGAGGGGCAGAGGGAGAAAGAGAATCTTAAGCAGGCTCCACGATCAGCGTGGAGCCTGACGCAGGGCTCAGTCTCACAGCCGTGAGATCATGAGCTGAGCTGAAATCAAGGGTCAGACGCTTAATCAAGTGAGCCACCCAGGGGCTCCGTGACCTTACTTTCTCACACAGTAGTAGCAATACTCTGTCAAATCAGAATTTTATCAACTATCATCTTTTCTCCCTAGTAAAATAAACTTCTTGGTTGCCTTCTCTAAACTACATTTTTTATGACCACATTTTTTATTTTGTCTGATTACTGTCCAGCTTCCAAGTTAGCAAGAGCATCTTCAAAGGTTTTGCCATTTCACTGAGAGTTGCCACCAAATATGTAAGCAGAAATACACTGTTTTTGAAATAATTATTTCGAAGTCAGAAGTTAGCGGCTTCATAAGAACGATCTTACTCATCGGAGAAAATTGCCAGTGATATCTGGCTTGGTTTAGGCCAACTTGGATAAAGGGCCAAATCTGTCATAACTGATACTTGCCCAAGCTCGCATTCAGGGAGCGAGGAACATATGCGTGTTATCAAGTCATTATCTCATTACTGCCATCAGCTCTGTGTGTGTGCTGGGCAGCGGTGCGTCTGTCTGCCCTGAGCCTGAGAACCAGACCCTAGTGCCAATAGTTATCAAGCTTCTGGGGAAATGGCAAAAGCTCGACTGTGGTAAGATTAAGATGCAATTGGCTATGCAAAGATGTTACGGTTTGAGGGAAAAAAATTGGCTTGGTGAACAAATTGCTTTTATGCTCTTTTAACATATTTAGAGGTTTTAGTAGTCACACACAAATAGAACAGGTTTTGGTTTTTTTTCTCCCCCAGAAACGGACATCTCGCAAACCTACTAAACAAAAACAAAAAACAAAACAAAACAAAAAAATTCATGTAGTTCTAATTACTGATGACAGTTAGACATAGATTTCAAAGTTCCCATTATAACTTTAAATGTGTCTTGAAGTTCTGGGAAAGAAACTTTATCTTGTTTCCTTTTTGTTTTTGGAAAAGTTTTAAGATCAAAACAAGGTCAGAAACATGTAGAAAGGGGATTTTGAATAGTTTTCTTTCTTTCCCAAAGGGTCTTCATTATCGGGGATCCTAGATCCTTTTTCGTCCTACATCAGCAGGGAGTTGCAGAAATGACACTAGCCAGACTGTGGGAACAAAGACCAAAGTGTGAGTTGTCCATGCATTTTTCTCTATTAAGCCAGAACCATATAAGACTATGATAGTTTCTGTGCTTTTTGGCTCCATTTCCCCACATACACGCTATCTGCGGTTTAAGATATAAACCCTGTATTTCTCTGAAATTCAGGAAAAGCCAGACACTCCGTAAAATTCATCAGCCAGCTGAGCAAATATCTCATGTCTTCATGCCTAGGAACATTCAGCAACAAATGTGATAATTGAATTTGGATATTCTGGTAACCCAATTTCCCTTCCTTTAAATTCAGTACCAGAGCAAAACTAATGAATACGTATATACATTTTGATAGCTTTAAAAACTCTACAGCAGTCTCTACCCCCTCATTGACCCCTCAAATTCCTGAAAGTAGGCTTTGCAACACAGCATAATAATGTACTCAAGGACAAGTGATAAAAGGTAAATATGGCCTGAATACCTTTAGCATAAATAAAATTCTAAAATCTGATTGACCACCCAAACCTCTCAACCCTTGAATTCTTGAGGTCTTCAACAGTGGCAGCAAATTCTTTGCTACTCTTCCCATTGAGAGGTCCAGTCTAATTCCCCTCTTTCTGAATCTGGGCTGGGCTTGGTATGTTGATTGATCAGGGCAGATGGGTTGTTCTGGCACTTCTGAGACTGGGTGACAGGAAGCCTTGCAACTTCTTCCCAGACCTCTCAGAACACTCCATGTGGGAGCCCCCAATCTACCACGTAAGAAGTCAGACCATCAGGATCTAAGGAGATCAAGCCGTATGAAGAAGTCCTGGAGACAGCACACGGAAAGCAAGAGACACCAAAAAGCAATCGAATACGTGACTGAAGAAGCCATCTTATTAAGTGGCTTCTCTGATTCTAAATGCCTCAGATGATGCCACAAGAGATCAGAAACAAACATCCCACTGAGCCTTGCTCAGATTCCCAGATCAGAAAATCCCCAGCAAAATGAAATGGTTGTTCTAAGTCATCACGTTGTGTAGTGATAAATGAACTAGAATGGAATTTGGTACCCGAAATGGGATGTCATTATAAACAAAAACCTAAAATGTGTAACACTGGCTTGTGGACCCAGCAGTGAGCAAAAGTTGGAAGGGGCTCACTGGACTTGAAGGACTATGAGGAAATAGGAACCAGAGCCTGGGGGAAAGGCCACCTCTATTCTGTAGTGGTAGGAGATTTGGCAACATTATGCCGCCCCACCCTCCACCCCCCATAATTTGCAACAAACAAAAAAACCTGATGAAATGATTTATTTATCCAAAGAGATTTCCAGATACAATGCTGAAAGTGTCAATTAGCTCATTATAGCTGGGTAGGATAATGTTCAAGAGAATTTAAAAACAAAAACAAAAACAAAAACTGTTCAGCTTTCAAACAAAATTGAGAAGTATAAAAGAACCAGGAGTTGCTGGATTTAAAAATAAAACTTTTTAAATCCTAGTTTCTCTAATTAGCAAAAGGCTCTGAAAATAAGAAATGGCCTCCAGGCAAATACTAAACCTCCAGCGCTACCAGTAAAGCATCCTTAGGGTAACCATATCAGAGTACAGCGAAGAATGACTGAAGGATGTGTACACTAGGGCTTCTAAAAATCTTAGGGTCCTGTGCCCTTCAGATCCTCTCTCCTAGACAAAAGTGCCTCTAAAAATCTTAGGGATATTTTCTGTAAGCATCCAGACTCCCGGTTGTAGGTTTAAAAACAAACAAAGCACCTATTTCAGAAAGAAGGGTGGTCTGGCTTTGAACCAACGGAGTAGATTATAATTTGATACACAAACCCACAAAGTTTTTAAAGGAATCATATTAGTTTGAACTGAAATTACAAAATGAAAAGAAGCCTTTGAACGTTTGAATGTCTTTGCAAAGACAGCAGGGCTAAGTAAACTAGTTAGCTGGAAACAAGGACCATTTCTCAAGGAGAAGGAAGCATGACTCAGTGACAGAACCAAGAGTCCAGAGGGCAAATAGCCAGGGAGAAGCATTCTCATGGGGCAGGATTGGGCCCTAATCAAGGAAGTGGCATCACATGCCCAACTAGATTTCACCGCTGCTACAAACCAATGACTGCTCAGAGATGACTTCTGTTTCCCCCTTTTTGCACCGGTGTCCATTGTGGTTCTCCCGTCCAGTTCCACCATTTTATGTTGTGTGTTGGGGAAAAGGGAAAACTCATCTCTGGCTCACAAGTCTTCAGAACTATACTCAAACTTCATCTGAGAAGCTTACATCTGGACCTGATGTAACTGATCAGATCCCAGACTTCAAGCCAATGTTGAAAAAAAAGAGGAGACTGGGGGGGCTTTGGAATATGTGAATGTCTTGTGTGCTTTGGGGAAATGGAAGTAACTTTTGGCCAAAAGGCAGACTGTAAGGTTAAATGTGCCTACAAATTCCTAGCTACTTTTTCCATTGAATCTTGACTGGCGTTAGTGATTTGCTTGACCTGTATATAGAACACAGTATAGGTGACATACTAGGACTTCTGAGGCCAGATTATGGAAAGCCTTCCAGTTTCTGTCAGGGTCCCTTGGAACATGATCTGAGAGCCCTAAGCCACCAAGTAAGATATCTGAGCTTCTTAAAACCACCAAGCTGTGAGAAGACTAAGTCCTCAGCAGAGGCCCTATCGGATGAGACGCGGTATGGAGAGAAAGGCCGAGGAGCACGGAGGCGCCAAATATGTGTGTAAAGAAGCCATCTTGGAAGTGGATGCTGCAGCCTGAGCTGCCCTTGATCACACCATCTGGAGCCATTCCCAAATTCCTGATCTGTGTTATTGGCAGGGTGGGGGCAGGGGATGGTTCCTTTAAACCACTAAGTTTTGAGAGTTTGCTGCACACCGGTAGAGAACCAGAACATTTTCTCTGCTTATTTTCCCCAACATGTTTCCTCCCAAGTTGAAATCTATTTTAGAATCTCTCCCATGGGTTTAAGCTTTTAGGCTACAATAGGAGATGACATATATTTCTAGAACTACCCTAATTGTGGAACTCATTTTATAAATAATGTTTCTCCTTTCACATTAGATACCCATTTATAGAACATTATACCGCCAACATAAATGCTCCTTATTATTTTATTCTTTCAAAACATGCTGCCAAAACTGAACTTATAATTCCAGAGTGCTCTGCTTTTTAACCACAGCATATGTTGATGTTACCCATTAGCTGGCAAACGCCACTTTGCTCCTATCCTTTTCGATAAGGCATAAAGCAGATAAAATTTCAGTAGACTATCAAGCTGCCCCAGTTGATACTAAGTAGGAGAGACACAAACTATCTCCTTTGAGCTCTACCCAAATCACAAATTCATGAGCAAATGTTATCAGTGTTTTAAGTCCCTAAGTTTTGAGAAATAATGGACTTTGGATCCTATCAAGAAGAGACTTGTTCTTCCTCCCATTCCAGAAACACAAATATCCCTGGTGCAACCTATGTTTATAGGAAGTTTCTCATACTTGAAGAAAAATTAAAATTTTCTAAGGATCACCTACTCCAGACAATCTCCCAATCCTTGCTGGAACTGAAAAGAATACTGCTGTTTTAGAAAACAGATGCTCTCATTTATTAAATGTAACAGGGTTTCTGGCCAGGTTGCAACGGAGACTCAGAATGCCACAGTGTGAGGTCAGTCCCAAATACAACTCATTGTATCCTATCCACAATAGTGAATGCATTTGTTTAATTTATCTACAAAATATTTACCAAGTGCCTGGGGTGTGCTAAGTACCGTTCTACAACCTGAACTTATATCAGTAACAAAGTAACCGATTAAAAAAAAATATTCTGCTTTCTTAGACCTTACATTCTCTTCAGGAGAGAGAAAATCAGCAGGTGAATGAGACCGTGTGTTAGTGAGGAAGGGGAGCAAACAATTTTAAATACAAGAAGTCATAAGATAGGAAAGATAAGAAGGAGCTCTGGGGATATTGGGCAGGGGGAGGGAAGTGTTTGAGTGCACAAGGACCAGAAGGAAGAGGCATATGTCTGGTGTTTTCCAGCACACATAGATGAAGAATCTTGGTGGAAGGCAGAGAGTAACCAGGAACCTAAAATAATCAGAACGGCTCAGACTTAACATCATGGTGTGGAGAAGTACAAAAGCACTGATTCAAGGCACAGGAGGTGATTGTACTTGAACCTACGCTGGCCCAGCCTCCTGAAGTCCTGTGTACTACAGGAAGGTGAAGGTTGTGTGGTGAAACAAAGCCCTGAATCTAAGGGGCTCTAGGAGACACTCCCCGGCCTCAAAAAGTGGGTGGTAAATAAGAATAATACTGCTAGCAACCTAAGCAAGTCCGTGTGGCATCTCCTTTCCTTTCCTGCACACCAGCCGTCTTTACCCCCACGTCATTTCACAAAAACCCACTTTTTAAATCACTATTTTGAAATGATCTCAACTTAATGAAATGTTGCAAAAAAAAAAAAAAAAAGTACCCAAGTCATTTTTCAAATGATTTAAAAGTAATTTGTCCACGGAGGCCTCATGACCCTTGGATACATTAGTGTCTATTTCCTATAAACAAGGACACTCTCCTATGTAATCTCAGTATCATAAGAGATCCATATCTACATCTAATTCTTAGATCCTACTCAAGTTTCACAAATTAATAAAGGGACTGTATGCTCTTTCATTATTGACTATCTATTGTTCTTTTCTAGGCACTGTTCTGGCCACCATTTTAGGCAGATGCAATACATTAATGAATACAACAGATAAAGATCTCTGCCTTTGTGGAGCTCATATTCCAGTGGATGGAGAGAGAAGAACAGATTTTAAAAAGGAAAACATAAAAAATTATATAGCACATTACAATTATAGAGAGAACTGCTGGGGGATGGGGGTGGAACAAGGTAAGGGAATCAGGGAATCAAGGGAAGAGAAGTTTGCAATTCAAACAGGGTAGCCAGGGTTGGCCCCGTTTTCTCCTAAATCTCCAGAGGACTTGAAAGACCTAAGGCATTTTGCCATGTCTGGAGTATTCTAGGGAAATGTGAGTAAAGTGCGATGAGTGAAGCAGGAGACACAGGAGGTGAGGTAGCAGAGAACTTTAAGTCTTTATAAGGACTTTGTCTTTAAGAGTGAAATTAGGAGTCATTGCTGAATTTTCACTTAAGGGGGAACATGAATGGACCATCAGGATTACCAGCTGCAATGTTGAAAAACAGACTGTAGGGGGAGCTATGGTAGATGCATGATTACTTGTTAAAAGGCAATTCTAGAAATCCAGTTAAGATACTATGGAGGCTTGTCAATGGTGGTAGCACTGGGTAGGTGAATATAGCACTGGTTAGTCTCTGAATATATTATGAAGCCATGAAAAGGAAAACGCATCTCTGTACTGGGATGAGTCATAAGTGATAAACACCTTTAAGGTACCAAAAGGCAATGTAGACAACCCAAAGAGGTAAGTGCCACCTATGAGTGACCTCAATAGACATAAAACGCGCAGTAGCCCAATGTGGCAAAGACCTGGACTGGGAATTCCCAAGAATTCCAGGGAGCAGTAAAAGTGAATCCAGGAACACACAGCCTTTAAGAATCTTTGCCTGAGTGCTTATTTGCTGAAATTAACTACATAATTTAGAAGGTCTGGCATGACACATATAATTCTGTATCAAAACTACTGATGCAGATTCCCTGGCAGCAAAACCTCAAAACTTCATTGCATTTATTGTAGTATTTTGCCTTTTCCACTTTCAACCCAACCAAAATAGGGGGAGTACAACTGACCCTTGAACAACACAGATTTGAACAACACGGGTCCACTTATACGTGGATTTTTTTTTTAAATACAGTAATGTAAATGTATTCTCTATTCCTTATGATTTTGATAATTTTCTTTTATCTAGCTTCCTTTACCGTAAGGATACACTGTATAACACACATAATATATGCACTACATTGGGATCTCCCTTCTCAGATATATTTGGCAGGGATTTGTGTTTAGGGGAAATCTTTCCACTTAATACCCTTATTAATAAGGTGAGGTTGCATGCTTCAGGAAGTAATGTGGGCATGCATAGTAACACGAAGCTCTTCTGAGGTAATATCTTCCCCCAACACAGTTTTCCACTGGCTTGCCCTGCATCCAGAGAGATAGAGTCGGGCCTTCTTTCTCCAAACACCTACCATTTTAATGGACAAAAAAACAAAAGACTATATAACAAAGAAGGGGGAGACAACATATTTGCCTTACTCTAATTCCTTTTCTCTTTCAAGAAAAGAGGCCAACTGACAACTCCTTCCAAAATCTCCAGAAACTACCAGGAATTGAAATGTCTAGTATTCCAAAAATCCTCTTTTGATAGATGAAAAATTGTAGAATATCCTCAATTTAAAAAATTCACTAAAATGAAATGGATGATAAGGGGACGAATGTAGCTAACTGCTTTATTTTGATTTTCAGAATTAACATTCTCCAAGTAGAAGATTGTTTTCTATTTTCTTTCTCCATATCCACTTAGTCATGTGGTCCTGAGTTTAATTCAGAATGAACATTCTAGGTGCGCCTGGGTGGCTCAATCGGTTAAGCGTCCAACCCTTGATTTTGGCTCAGGTCATGGTCCCAGGGTCGCGGGACTGAGCCTTATATCAGGTTCCACACTAGTGTGGACTCCGCTTAAGACTCTCTCTCCTTCCCCCTCTGCCCTTCTCCCTGGCGCACATACTCTCTAATTAAAAAAAGAACAAACATTCTGGAAATCCTTCTCCATTCCTAGTCTCTACCTTGATGCCATTGCTGCCCTTCTTTTCTTCAAATTACAGTGGTAGTCCCCGACCAGACTTTCTGGGACACTTCTTTCCCCTTCACCCTGGCTATCAAATTAATCTTCCCAACACACACTTTCACTAGGTCACTCCCCTGCTCTGAAACCTTCCATAATTCCCCAGTGCCTACAGAATTAAACCCAAAAGCTGTACATAGCTGCCCCCTGGTGGCCACCTGCTGACTCACTGAATTCAGACATGACTTGGGCCACAGAGAATAATGGTTTTCATGCAAGATGGAACACCTTTTTAGGTTCTAAAGAGGGACAAATGTGGAGAATGAAGAAGGCATGAAGAGGTCTGCTTTCACACTTATGGGAAAGAGAACTCAACAGCAATAACTTTATGCTCCCAAGGAGACAGTAGTCCTTCATGAACTGCTCCTTTAGAAGGAACTCCATATATTGAGGTGTATTCTTCTCTACTGTTTCTACCTTTGAGTACTATACCAACGTTGGAATTTTCTAGGAAAAAAAATAACAATTTAATTAGTCCCCTGGCCTTATTCCTAAAAGCACACCACTATAAATATAGATTCCATTCTTGGAACGAAGCAAAAAAAAACACCTAAATTAATCAGAAAATAAACTTAAAAACACAATTTGTTTTTGTACACATTAAAAATGTAAGACTAATTATTTAACATAATATCATCTCTTAAGGGTTCCTTTGGGGGGATGTTTTTCTTTTTGTGGTCTGGACAAGCTAACGCGTCTTACAATGTAAATGTAAGAGTTTTACCATGGAACTATTCCAGTCTCAGTTTCAGCTAAGGTCTTCATATTAGTAAGTGCCAACTATTTTGACATTCAAAAATGTAATCCCATATCAGAATTAGCAAAATAAGTGGCTAAAAAACTGGTTATGACATTGACCCCTCAAGCCCACTATAAGGCATAAAAATAGTTGAAATTGAAGATCTGAAAGGATTTGGAAATTAGAGGGAGAATTTCTTTAGACACCATTGTAGTTGATCTTCATCCACCCCCATTTTGAGAATGGAGTGGGACGATGGTATGGTCTTCTAACCTCAGGCCTAACTATAAGACTTTGAGAAGACCATTCAGAGAGCATGAAATGTGTCACCTGAAGACACACCAGTCTGACTCAACTGAGTAATCGGAAGGACAAGAGGTTGATTAGGGCAGCAGAGTACAAGCCATCATTTCAAAAATAGTATCATTCCTATGGACAGAGTCTCAAATGTATATTTTCATATACTAAATGTGGGTCATGAGCAAGCAGGTGGCAAAGTCATCTTAGATCCTGTGTGTAAGACAGCTTCCTGGATGGGCAAAAAAACAGCAGCAGAAAGCTACTGGAGGAACTGCTAGAATTATCAGAGAATGATAACTGAACTTTAGGTGACCATGACAGAAGACGCATTCATCCACATCAATGAAACTCATGAAGAAGATCCAGTGTGACAATGGGGAACGGAGACAGGTCCTCAAAGAGCCCAAGTATCATGAGATCTGCCACGGTCAAGGTAAGCCTCGGTCATGTCAAAGACATTTGAGAAAGATCTCTTCTGCCCTGTCTAGCTCTTCTTCACCCCTCCTCCACTAATTAACACTAGAGAAGTCAGTCCAGTGACCAAGGGAGAGAAGTAAAGGCACTAGACATGGAAACAGAGAATGAGGGAACCATGCCCTCAATCCCACTGCATGTGACTAGACATTTTTTAACTTGGATTCTTAGTAATTAAAATTGTCTAGAAGGGTTTGTATTACTGATAAAGTGACCAAAAAGTCATGAGCCAACTCTATATTTCATTTGGAAGCAGGAAAATAACATTCCACCTGCACTCAAAATTAGGACAAATGGTCTTGAAACTTTATCGTCAACACTCAAAAATGGTAAATACTGGTGGAGGGACAGTTTTCATATCATTTCATCATTTTTTTCTACTTTAAAAATTCCTTATTCTCCTGTTTGAATAAGACCTACTTATTTCAAGAACAAACATTTTATGGTTGCTTGTTAAGTTATAATTCCAGTTATTTTAAAACACAAGTATTTATATACCATAAAATTAAGAAAAAAATTCTGGTCAACTAAAGAATTATTTTAAGATATCTCAATTATGATTCGTGTAAAGAATTTAAGGTTCGGAATTTTACAAAAAGTTATTTTTCATTGTTCTTAAATAGATACCCCCCCCCCCCCCAGTGTGTGTCTGAACATGCATGAACCAAATCTGCTTGATTTATCTGTACTTTAGGAGAATTCTCCTTGAGTCTGGAAATGTAAACCTCAGAAACTGGATCATTATTACCTTAAGCCCCCATTTAACTGTAGAACTAAGAATGGATCTTAAGTCTTATAATACAACTTACTGTGAGTTATGGGTAATTCAACATCTCTTGTAAGAAACTTCAGTCACCATTAGGACTGGAAGATACCCATATATCAAATACTCAGAAGGCCAAAAGGGGGTCTACAATCATTCCCTTTGCTCTTCAGGTTGGTATATTTAGCAAGCATCTACTGCTAAATGAGGGAGTGGGTGGGATGTGGGAAGATGGTAGGTGAGTACTAAAGAGAACTATGTGTAGCAGTTTTGTTTTCACTCAGCATCTATCACTCACTTTACCAAGTGAAGAGATCAAATTAGTTTCAGGCTACATTTTAGGGGTTTTTTTTTTAACGTTTACTCATTTTTGAGAGACAGACTGCAAGCAGTGGGGAAGCAGACAGAGAGGGAGACAGAATCCGAAACAGGCCCCAGGCTCTGAGCTGTCAGCACAGAGCCCAATGTGGGGATCAAACTCACAAGCCATGAGATCATGACCTGAGCTGAAGTCGGACGCTTAACCAGCTGAGCCACCCAGGCACCCCATGCCACATTTTAAAGGGAAAAATGCTTGGCCACCTGGGAAGCTCAGACAGTTAAGCATCTGTCTGACTTTGGCTCAGGTCATGATCTCAAGGTTCATGAGTTTGAGCCCCACATCTGCTGTCAGTGAAGAGCCTACTTCAGATCCTCTGTTTTCCTTGCTCTCTGCCCCTCCTGCCCCTCAAAAATAAATAAAAATTTTAAAAAAGATAAAGGACAAATATGCTTTTTCAAGCATGAATACTATGTCTAGAATTTGTATAGCACTTGTGCATATGGTACACTATAATAGATGTAAGACAAAAAAGAAAATTCTTAAACATTTTTTTAAGTTTATTTATTTTAGAGAGAGAGCACAAGTGGGGGAGGGTCAGAGAGAAGGAGAGACAGAGCAGACTCCATCACATCAATGCAGAGCCCGATGCGGGGCTTGGACTCACGAACTATGAGATCATGACTCGAGCCAAGATCAAGAGTTGGATGCTTAACCAACTGTGCTACCCAGGCGCCCCAAGATGGACATTTTTTAAGCATTCAAAGATGTGGAAGGTTGATCATGCTATGCATGAATAATCAACTAAAAGATAATTCAAACTGAAAAATAGTAGATAAGGATAGCTAGGTAAAATGTGGCCTCATCATAGAGATATTGATTTCTACTTCTGGTCATCTAGTCATGACAGTAACAGGATCTGTGTTTTCCCACCTGATCTACTTGTAAAAAGGAAAAAAAAAGTAAAAAGCTGACAAAAATCCATGAAACACTTTTCAGACTTCAGACTATAGGACAATGGATCTTTGAGAGAAGGTCAACAAGGTAAGGTCCACAAGTGACCCAGCTCACTCCTGTCTCAAGTGTAGAGCTTTCCAGTGCAACCAAGAGTGAGAGGGAATACAAATGGAGCTTGACAGTCTCCCTGAGTAGACGACAGAGTTGAAAGTCATGGGAACTAGAATGAGAGTACACAGAGGAGAGGAACACAGAAAGCCAGCTCAGAAGTCTACAGAGGACTCCTTTGCTTCTTTGAGTATGGAACAGCATGCAAGGAAACTACTGAAGCCAGAGAATGAACTAAAAGGAGGAGCAAGAATTTTCAGAGCTCACACAGGACTAGGAAGAGTTCCTACCCCCGCCAGACTAGCCAGACTAGCAAGACCTCATGTACAATACAAGGAGCCTTGAGGAGAATACAGAAAGGCATTGCCTTAGTAGTGGTGCCAAATTAGACACAGACTACAGGCCACTCAGGACCTGCCTAAGAATGCTTAAAAGCAAGCCTCAAAAGGATCAAACTGATGCCAACCAACTTAATTGCACCCCAGAGCAACACCCAGAAATAGTTAAAGCACAAAAAAAGAAAAAAAATCTAGCACCCAACATTATAAAATTCACAATATTTGGCACTTAATCAAAATCATCAAGCATACAAAGAATAGGATGACCTGTAACCAAAGGGGGAAAAACAATCTTAAGCATCATTGGGATAGTGTGTATTTGTTTTCCAAAGGGGAGAGTGTGAGGGTCAGGGATAAGAAACATATAAAGAATTATAATGAAAGAAACAGACGATAAAAAAAAAAATAGAACCTCAGTTATAAGGCTTAGGTAGAAACCTAGAAATTAGCTCATATCCTGCTTAAGAGCTGCTGCTCTTAGGAGTGACTGGGTGGTACAGTCAGTTAAGTGTCCGACCCTTGATCTCAGCTCAGGTCATGATCTCACAGTTCGTGACTTCGAGCCCCACATTGATGGTGTGGAGACTGCTTGGGATTCTGTCTCTCCTCTCTGTCCCTCCCCCACTTAGGCTCTCTCTCACTCTCTCTCAACATAATTTAAAAAAAAAAAAAAAAAGGTGCTGCTCTTAAGGAAGATAGGAGATGTTTTAAACGTATGAAGTGTTTTTGTACTGTGTACTGCATTATGGCAAAGCATGAAGAAAAAGTTTAAAAGCTCCATTGTTTTTTTAATTAATGTAGCTTAGAAAAGAATGTTATCCTAAAGCAACAAAGGAAAGGCAGCAGATCTGATCAGCCTTGGATATGTGGAGTGTGGGGCCATTGTGGGGCACATCCAGTTGAAGACAGGCCACATGGGACTAGGAAAAGGATGGAAAAAGCAGAGTAGATGGTGCCAGCCAATCCGCCACCAGCTCTTACTGCTTTCTGAGAATCAGAAGCCTCAAGGCATGTAGCTTTGTTGCTATCCTATGCATTGTTGAGTCACCTAAGTTAAATCCAAAGAGGAAACCCTATTCAACAGCTTACCTTTATGGAAAAAACTAGACTGGTTTCTGAATGACCTGTGAATTCACAGGGAATTCCCCTAAACTTGGGCTTCCAGGAAAGCCTAGAGACCAGTCTTGCATCCTTCACTACAGCCTGTGGAACCTTGTAGTGAACCCTCGCTCCTCTGCTCTGGGCCCTCATAGTACTTTCTGCTCACCTGTCCCTGGCCCCTCAGAGTTGGCTCTCTGGAGACTAGCTCTAGGCAAGCTCCATCCTGCCTCATGGCTTCCTTCCTTCCCAACCTGTGTCATTGTAATTTTCCAATAAGGTGATTACCCTCCCAGGTGTGTACCTCATGCTTTAACCTAGCACACCCCATAGTCCTGACTAGAATACCAGACCAGTGAATTGGCATTAACTTTCTGAACCACTGTCTCCCTAGCTATAGGACTAGTATCCAACTTCACCTGATAGGTAAATCCAAAAGAATAATTGGATTATTCTTTTCCCCAGAATGTCAGAAGTAGCTCGCTTTAGTCACTGTGCTCATTTTGTCAGTATTGCAGAAATAAGGAGAACCGTAGTGTCCAAAGCTTAGTTTTCCCTTCACATTACTTGTTATGAAGAATACATACGTGGTCTCTCAGTGATCATCAGCTGGGAATCAGAGAACCGTAGACTGCAGTGATTTTGTTGTCTGCATATTTTAAAGTTATTATTCTGAGGAGGTACCTAAGGGCTTCAAGGTACCTAGATCACCCAACAAAATTTAAGAAACCCAACAGAACCAAATGTCTTGGATTATTTGAGGGTTTTCTTAAACGTTAAATTATATAAATTATTTATATATTTTGGATATTAACACCTTATCAATTGTATCATTTGCAAGTATCTTCTCCCATTTAGTAGGTTGCCTTTTCATCTTGGTTTCCTTCACTGTGCAAAAGCTTTTTATTTTGATGTAGTCTCAATAGTTTATTTTCACTCGTATTTCCCTTCCTCAAGGAGACCTATCTAGAAAAATGCTGCTCAGGATGATGTCAAGAAATCATTGCCTAAGTTTTCTTCTAGGAGTTTTAGGGTTTCAGGTCTTATCATTTAGGTTTTCAATCCATTATAAGTTTATTTTTGTGTATGGTGTAAGAACGTGGTCCAGTTTCATTCTTTTACATGTAGCTATCAAAAACAACCAACTCAAAGACAGAAGACCTTAAGACATTTTTCCAAAGATATAGATGACACGGGAAGAGATGTTCAACATCACTAAACAGGGAAACACAAATCAAAACCACAATGAGATTACACCTGTCAGAATGGCTAGAATCAAAAAGACAAGAAATAAGAAGTGTTGGCGAGGATGTGGAGAAAAGGCAACCCTCATGCACTGTTGGTAGGAATATAAACTGGTGCAGCCACTGTGGAAAACAGTATGAAGGTTCCTCAAAACGTTAAAAATAGAACTGCCATATGATCCATTATTTCCACTACTGAGTATTTTCTCAAAGAAAACAAAAACATGAATTCAAAAATCGATGCATCCCTAGGTTTATTGAAGCATTATTTACAATAGCCAAGATATGAAAGCAACCCAAGTGTCCACCAGTAGATGGATAAAGAAGATGTGATATAGATGGACTGATACACACACACACACACACACACACACACACACACACACGCATATGTCTACACACGAGGGAATATAAAAAAAGAATGAGATCTTGCCATTTGCAATACCATAGATGGACTTAGAGGGGATTATGCTAAATGAAAGAAGTCAGAGAAAGACAAATACCATATGATTTCACTTATATGTGGAATCTGAAAAACAAAAAACAAAAAAATAAACCAAAAAACAGGCTCTTAAATACAGAGAACAAAACGGTCATTGCCAGAGGGGAGGTAAGTGAGGGATGAATGAAATAAAGGAGATTAAGAGGTACAAACTTCCAACTGTAAGATAAGTCACAGAGAGGAAAAGTACAGCATAGGGAATATAGTCAACATTGTAATAAAAACACAGTTGTCTCATTATAGAACTCTATTCTTAGATTAATATATTTGAACTATTGACTATCTACAAAGGCAGAAGGTACTCTGTGAGAACAATGGAGGATATCAAGATGTGAAGGCATAGTCCTGGGAAGTTCACAACTACTTTGGGATAACCCACATAAAAGCTGGACAAAATTACTTTCCAAATTCCCCTATTCGATTTTCTTCATAGATCTAATAATATTTGACATTATCTCCTCTGTCTCTACCTTATATTTTCCGTCTCTCCACCAGAATATCAGTCTTATTTGCCAAATCTCCAGACCTAGAACAGTGCCTGGTTCATAAAAGTTACTCAATAAATATATAAGGAATATATACATGAACAACAAATGAAACAGGAAGACTAGAGCAATCCTAAGATTAAGCTAGATGCCATGGACTTTTTATGTAGTAGTACTTCACCAAAAAACAAATGCTTTCCTGAATATTTTTGGATATATCCACTTGTTTCTCTACCTGGAAAGCCAATGGTGAGAGGAACCACTTACACTCTCTCCCAGCAGGGAGTTCCCCTCACCCCACACTGCGTTCCTGGTCTTCCTCCCTTGTCATCTTGGAGCCTTTACACCCCACCCCCTCTATGAGTGACCGACCTCACCAGGCAGCCACTGGAAAGGTCATTCTCCCAAACAGTAGCAGTGCCCAGAAGTTCTGGTGAACAGAATTCTCCATCCTGCTATACATACACGAAAAGTTAAATTAATAGTGCAACACCAAAAAGCTCACATGAGTTCAAAGAAGGGCAGGACCAGGAGTTGTCAAGAAAAACTTCAGGCAGGCTTGTGCCTGGAGCTGGTGCTTGAAGGATTGGGTTGCAAGGCGTTGGCACCATGCTCTGTCCCAGGACAGGGCCCCATGCAGCACAGATCAGCATTTGTAGCACTCACTGGCTGCCATGCAAAACTGCTCAAGAAGGGAACTGGAGTGACTATTTAAACAGGCCCAGAAGGATCCTCAGCACTGAAGGTCCATTCACAGCTTTAGTTCAAATAAAACTGAACTCTAAGTTCTCTGAGTAAACTTCATCACCTCTCAAACACTTATCCCTTCAGCAAACCATTGCATATTCCCTGATTTATGAAATCTTTAGAAGGTGCTAAAGGGCCTGGAGGAGGATATTCGGTTGCAAATTCCTCAGTGCCTCCCTGCTCTGGGTCCCTGGGACTCTATAATGACAGGAATGCTAATATTTGGCATTTGACTAGGACTTTCCATGCAAGGTACCCAGAAACCCTTCACACATATTATAATTCTTAATTAGAATTTCACATTTTAAAAATGGTTCAATACGGCCTCCTGTCCTTCCAACACTTCCCCGGATTCTGGTCCCATGGGACCCACCTATATAATTTCATGATACCTGAGCCCACAATCATAGAGTCACTCTTAGTTCCAATGGGCCAGGTTTCAAATAACAATGTATTTTCTGGGATAGGTAACATCGCAAAGTGATGGAGAACTTTGTCAGACCCATGCTGCACTCTTAAAAAGAAGGAACGAGGGTCCTATAGAGACGGAAATGAAGTGAATTAACTTAGACTGTGGGTAGAGAACAGGAAAAAAAAGAGGATGAAAGTTCCAGACCATGAAAAGGGGCGAGTAGGAGACTGACAGGCAACAAGGTAGCTAAATGAAGTCAGTGGAAGCAATGGGGTAAAAGAAGTGGTCCCCAAACCCAGGTTGCTTACTGGACACAGGTGGAGTAGAAGCAACCTAACTGCTCAGAGCAGCTGTCTGAGAAGCGATTGAGCCAGAAGTTGCCCCAGAAATTACATTGTTGGTGACCATCTTAGAAAATCTAGAAGAATTTTAGCTGTCAAGGAGACTGAAAAATTAACCCTCATTCTACCACCTCAAAGCTCTGCTAAACATCCAGTAGAAAGTACAGCAAGTTTCTACTCTCCAGATCTATTCTTCCAGAAGCATGCACAATCCAGTTTCCAATCCCGTCTTCCTCACTGTTGGAAGCAGATTAGCGGGTCTTCTTTCAGCTCAAAGCAACTCAGACCTTCTTCTGGGGTCTCTGCTTGGTCCCTCCCACCACCTCCAGCCCCAGCATGGATCCCCATGGCTCCCTTCTCCTCCCTGGCCTCCTCAGAGCAGCAGCTGGTCCCCGATATAAATTCACCATTCCTTTCTCTTCTCTATCGACAGCTGCGCTAATGGTGTGAAATTCATCATTCTCCCAAATGTGTGTGCTTTAATCTTTCATTCCTTAAATCTGCCTCTCAGATATAGTCTAGATTTCTGCCTTCTGCCATAGAATCTATATGTTTATTTGCTTATTTTGAGAGAGAGAGAGAGTGAGGGAGCGCAAGTGAGGGAGGGCAGAGAGAGGGGGAGAGAGAATCCCAAGCAGGCTCCACATTGTCAGTGAGGACCTCCACACAGGGCTCGAACTCACAAACCATGAGATCCTGACCCAAGCCAAAATCAAGAGTCAGACGCTTAATTGACTGAGCTACCCAGGCACCTTAATATCTTTCTCAATTTAGTAAGGTGAGGTAGACACAGTCTGTGTTAATACACTCTAATGAGTAATTATTTCACTACCAAATTACTTTGATTCAGAGTAAAAACAACTACAAATGAAACACCCTAAATTCTATCTTTTCCACTCCACAATGTGTACCCCAACTCTGGCCATCTCCTTTTGACAATAAAGTATTAATTCTGGTTCTCCTTCCCAGACTTTTAGTTCTGTGTATTCAAAATTTTTATGAAAATATAAACAAAACTGAATATTTTCAATCAAGTCACTTGCCTCTAACAGGGAACCCAGAATAATGAAACATGTGTTTGGCTCTCTTTCAAAAGAAATACTCCTTTTCCTGTTCCTCTCACTGCCAGTCCCTCAGCCAAGCACTGATCCCTGGGGATCTGTGAAGTTTCCACATTCACTTACTTTAGAGTGTAAGGGAAGGAATCTTTCTCCACTAACCAACACCAACCGATGAGTTTAGGCAAAGTACTGTCATTTTTCCATTAGAATCATTTCTCTAGGCCTGGAATTCTTGCTTTTTTTGTTTTTTTTTTTTTTTTGAGTTTATTTATTTTGAGAGAGAGAGAGCGTGTGTGCACTCACGCAAGTTGGGAATAGGCAGAGAGAGGGAGACAGAGAGGATCCCAAGCAGGCTCCACACCGCCAGTGCAGATCCCGATGCAGCGCTCAAAACCACAAACCGGAAGATCATGACCTGAGCTGAAGTCGGGCACTTAAGCAATTGATCCACCCAGGTGCCCTCCTTGCTCCCTTTCAGTCATCTTCATACTTTTCTGCCTTGGATAAAAAGTTAAGAGAATAGGATAACCTCTATGAAATACAACAAATTTTTCTTTTTCCACCAATAAATCTCCTTGTCTTACTGAGTTACATTTTGTCACTGAAACTAAAGATTCTTTCCTTAGAAATCTGTCAAATTAATTTTGCCATGCTGTATAGTGGAAGGAGCATTAAACTAAGCCAAGACACCTTGGTTCTATTCCAGAATCTGCCTTAAATTATGCAATTCCCCAAATTCCACTGGGTCTCAAGTTTCTTGATGGTAAAAATGAGCAACGCAAGCTATATGATTACCACCGTCTTTGAAAACTTCGTTATTCATTTATCAAAAACCTCCTGTATGCCAGGCACTATGTCAGACACTGGGTATATAAAATTCCATGGCCTCCAGGAGCCCACGTAGTGACTGAGATTGAGATAGAAACCATATCCACAGGGGAAAGGGAACTGGAGAGACATAGAAGAAACTCTAACTTTTCCTAGGAATGGGAGCAGTGGTGGTAAAAAGAGATAACAGCTGCACAGGGACTTGAATGAGAAGTAGTTGTTTTTACTCTGCCAAACAAAAAGGGCAGGATGAGGAGAATTCTAAACCTGGAGAACAGAAGGTGCAACAGGATAGTACATTGTTAGTTTCGCAGTCTTTCCAAAAGCATGGACTTATGAAAAGGAGTGGCATTTGGGAAACAGGAGGGATGTTTGGATTAGCTGGAACTCAGCGCCTGGTGAGGAAGGGCACAGACGAGTCACAATGAGAACGTGCCACAAACACTGTGAAGAATCCTACATATATCAGGATTTAGGCTTTATCCTGTGCAGGAGGAAGCAGCAAGGGTTTTGAAGCGGGCGAGCACACGGTAACAGGGTGGGGAGGGACAGATGGCAGCAAGTCTGGCAGTGGGGAGATCAGTTGGAATACTCCTACAAGAATCTAAGCAAAGAGAAGGAGGACCCAAAATAAGGGAGTGACAATGGAGATGGAGAGGAGGAACTATACAGGACAGATATTTCTGAGGTATAATTAACTGACCTCACCGGCCATTAAATGTTGTTAAAGCGTGAGAGGAAGGAATTGGGCAATTATTTGGGTGTCATTTCCACTAAGATGGTGCGTGCAGAAGAAGCAGCACCTTGGAGAGACAAGATGTTCAACCGGGGCATTTAGTGCACACAGCTTCTTTCTATACCACATGCAGATGGAGCTGTCCATTAGGTAGCTGTACAGTCAGCTCTGGAGTTTGGGAAACAGGTCAACGCTTGAAGATTAATATGGACATCAGTAATAGCGTACAGATGGTTGAAGTGTGTGTTGACTTAGTTTCTTCTCCCTTAAATGTTTTTCTTACATTCCCTGCACAGAACTGTTAAAACTAGGGGCTCCAGAAATGCTTTTTGGTTGACTGAATCAGTGGTCATGCTATTCCTACTTCTCAGAAAACTCACAGGACTGAAGGCTGCTTTCTGTTGTAACCTGAGGAAGGTACCAGATCTTCCAAATGGAAAGTAATTCTTTTCCAAGTTCACCACTAAAGATCCCTAAACAAAGCATCCTTGTCTAATGCCATATCACAAGACCATTTTTCCGGGAAGGATCCTTTAAAAAAAATATCCACAGTTAAGAGTTTTGTGGATTGAGAAAAATGATAGTGATATAGGTAGATCCAAGAAAAATACCAGTGAATGTGTTATGTGACAATAGGGATTCATCTCTCTACTAGAATACCCAACTGTGCATTTAGAATTGGTGTCATTTAAATTGGACAACACAGAAAACAGTGGACAAATTCCTGGAAACCTATAACCTTCCAAAACTTAAGAAGAAATAAAAAATTCAAATAGACCAATTACTAACAATGAAATTAAATCAGTAATCAAAAAAACTCCCAACAAACAAAAGTCCAGGACCAGACAGTATGCTTCTCAAAGTATTCCAAACAACCGAAGAAGGGAAGCTTCCAAATTCATTCTATGAGGCTAGCATGACCCTGATACCAAAACCAGAGAGAGAAATCCAAAAAAAGATCTATAGTCCAATATCTCTGATGAACATAGATGCAAAAATCACCAACAAAAATCCTTAACAAAATATTAGCACATCGAATCCAACAATATATTTTTAAAAAATCATTCACCACAATCAAGTGGGATTTATTCACAGGATGCAAGGGTGTTTCAATATTTGCACATGAATTAACATGACAGGTCATATTAACGAGAATAAAAGCCATATGATTACTTCAACAGATGCAGAAAAAACATTTGACAAAGTACAACATCCATTCATGATAAAAACCCTCAACAAAGTAGGATTAGAGTGAACATCCCTCAACATAATAAACCCCACAGACAACATCACACTCAATAAAGAAACAGAGCTTTTCCCCTAAGGTCAGGAAAAAGACCAGGATGTCCACTCTCACCACTTTTATTCAACATGGTATTGGAAGTCCTAGCCAGAGCAATCAGACAAGAAAAAGAAATAAAGGTCATCTGAATTGCTAAGGAAGAAGTGAACCTTCCACTATTTGCAAAGGACATGATACTATATATAAAAAACCCCAAAGACCCCCACCAAAAATCTACTAGAACTGATAAATGAATTCATAAAGTCACAGGATACAAAAATCAATATATAGAAATCTGTTGTATTACTATACACTAATAATGAAGCAGAAAATAAATTAAGAAAACAATCCTATTTACAATTACACAAAAAGTCATAATACACCTAGGAATAAACTTAACCAAGGAGGTGAAAAATCTGTACTCTAAAAACTATAAAACACTGATGAAAGAAAATTGAAGACAACACAAAGAAATAGATAGTCCACGCTCATGGACTGGAAAAACCAATATTGTTAAAATGTCCATAGTACCCAAAGCAATCTACACATTTAATGCAATCTCTATCAAAATACCAACAGCATTTTTCCATAGAACAAATCATTCTAAAACTGTATGGAACCACAAAAGACCCCAGATAGCCAAACTACTCTTGAAAAGAAGAACAGGAGCATCTAGGTGGCTCATTCAGTTAAGCGCCTGACTCTTGGTTTTGTCTCAGGTCATGATCTCACGATTGCACTTTCTCTCTCAAAATAAACGAAAAGAAAAAAAAAAACAACAGAACTGGAGGTATCACAATCCCAGATTTCAGGATATAATACAAACCTGAGGTAATCAAAACAGTATAGCATTGGCACAAAAACAGACATACAGATGAATGGAACAGAATAGAGAGCCCAGGAATAAACCCATAATTATGTAGTTAACTCATATTTGACAAAGGAAGAATATACAATGTGAGAAGTCTCTTCAATGACCTCTTCAATAAAACTGGACAGCTATATGCAAAGTAAAACTGGACCACTTTCTCACATAGTACGTACACACACACACACACACACACACACACACACACAGAAAACAATCGAAATGGACTAAAGATGTAAATATGAGCCCCGAAGCCATAAAAATCCTAAAAGAACACAGACAGTAATTTCTTGACATCAGCCATAGCAACATTTTTCTAGATAGGTCTCCTGAGGCAAGGAAACAAAAACAAAAATTAAACTATTGGGAATATATTGAAATAAAAAACTTCTGCACAGCAAAGCAAATAGTCAACAGAACAGACAACCTACTGAATGGGAGAAGATAATCTGCAAATGACATATCCAATAAAGAGTTAGTATCCAAAGTATATGAAGAACACAAAAACAATCTAAAAATTGACAAAAGATGTGGACAGACATTTCTCCAAAAGACATAAAAATGGCCAGATACTGAATATTATTCAGCCACAAAATATACAAAGAAATCTTGCCATTTGCAACAACATGAATGGAACAAGAGAGTAGAATGCTAAGTGAAAGAAGTAAGAGAAAGACAAATACCATATGATTTCACTCATTTGTGGAATTTAATAAAAGAAAAGAGAGACAAACCAAAAAATAGATTCAACTATAGAGAATGACCAGATGTTTACCAGAGGGGAGGTGTGTGAGGGGATGGATGAAATAAGTGAAGGGGATTAAAAGTACACTTATTGTGATGAGCACTGAGTAATGTATAGAATTATTTAATCAGTGTACTGTATACCTGTTAGTATAACACTATGTTAACTACACTAGAATTAAATTTAAAAAAAAATAACGGGATAATTTACTATAAATGCATGCGGGCATGTGTTGGGGAAGGTGCAGGGGTTTCCAGACTCAGTAGGACAGATGTAAATGATGAAAGGTGATAGAGTTCCAGAGAAAAAATGTCAAGACAAATTTCCAGCTTGCCTATCCTTTTAAGGTGGGAAAACTTAAGGTTGAAGACAGAGTGATAAGGTAAATAAGGAATATAAGATACAGAACCCAAACCTCCAGTTTATGCTTAGAAAAGGATGGCCTCCTTGTACTTCAAAATACACTTAGAACTGCCATAATTTAGGATAAGAAAAATAAGTTTCTATCCAGGCTGTTCCAAGAAGCCTATCTGCTGGTTGCTGAAGTCATGAAGTCACGAAGTCATGAGAGTAAATGTTTTCCAAAGATGAAGGAAAATGGGTCAAGGATGGAACCAAATAGAACACTAAGATTGGATCTTGAGTTGTTTTAGGTTAACAGACCATTTGAGAATCTGATTATAGCTATAGACGGTCTTTCTAAAAAAAATTATATAAATATATATATATATATATACACACACATATATATGACATACTCGCGCATATATTCACATATATATATGATATATATTCACACAAATTTTAAGCATGGAATTTAAAGAAATTCTTTGGCTCCATGATTCAAGGATTCAAAGTCAAGGGGTGGGGGGGGGGGGGAAGGATACAAATAACCAATTTCAATTTAGCTATTACAAATCCTAATCTTTCCAAGGATGCAAGCAGTCAGTAAGTGAGACCCTCAGGGTTTTTTGTTTTGTTTTCCTGCCGTTAAGAAGCCACTGTAATATTTCTATGAATGAAGAGAGAGACGCTGAGAATTGGAAAAGGTAACAAAATATGTCAGTTATACCTCAATTAAAAAATGTATATACATCCCTTACATGAAATTCAATACATATAGAACTCTATTAAATGGAATACTAAAAGCAAAAACGAGCTACCAATACATGTTATCTAGAACATGAATGGCTCCCCAGAATATTATACTATGTTAAAGAAGGTAGGCACGCAAGACTACACATTGTAGGATTCCATTTCTATGATAGGTACAGGAAAGGCAAATTTAGAGAGACAGAAAGTACATCACTAGTTGCCTAGAACTGAGAATAGGAATGGGTTCTACAAACAGACGCGAGGGAACTTTTGGAGGTGACAGAAATGTACTAAAACTGGATTGTGGTGATGGTTGCACAATCCTGTAAATTTACTGAAAGTTATTCAATTGTATACTTATAATGGGTGAAAATTTTGTTTGTAAAATATACCTTGATAAGGCTATTTTTTTTAAAAAAGATGTCTCTGGAAGCAAATCAGCACCTCAGGATTGTAAAATACTGCATTGATATTTATATGCAATGTCTCATGATATTTGAAATTTGCATTATAAAATCCTTCTGTATCAAATTATAGACAATCAGATAGGACTCCTTGAAAAGAACCAATTACATTAACCCACTGAAATGCCTTTATAATTCTAAAGATTATTCAAATAACTATTTTCCATTAACTACTCTAGAAATCATTGTAGTAACTTCCTGTGGTCAGGAAGGAATGTAGGACTATGTGGGGTTGATACATTCAGATATTCCATGAGGATCATTCCATTGTGCTACTACCCCTTGGATAGTTGGAGTGATTTGGCTTAACAATTTTTTTGTCCTTAGTAAGTATTCACTTAAGTAGAACCATCATCATTATGCCATTAGGTTTAATTTTAGGACTTAAGCTTGTTTTGCTGGGTTTTAGTACATTTATATTTGGCTTTCTTAGGAATTAACCACAGACCATTAGTGAAAACAATACAGAGGCCTGGAGAACCATACAGAAAGTCTTGGCAAAAATAGCTGAGGAGGTTCTTAACAGTTTCCCAGACTTTTGCCCTGAATTTGCCAAATACAATGACAAAGATCTCTATTTAAAAAAAAACCAAAAACAAACAAAAAAAACATTAAAAAGGAAAACTGTCTGGAACTATTTCTGCAGGAATCCTTGGAACTCTCCTCCACTTCTCCCCTCTCCCACTATCTGCTCCATGACACAACAGCCCACTAAATGCACATGGCAAGACACCAAAACTATACTATTTTTAAAAAGGAAAAAAGACCAGTTCCATTGTCTATGAATAAAGAAGATCTGGATTTTTTAAAATTTAAGTATATCTGAAATCTACTACCCTCAAGATTCAGAGGAGTGAAGTAGAGAGGGATGTTCTCATATATTGGCAATGGGAAGGCTGTCTTTGAAAGATTCTGACTTAACCCTCATGTGGGAGAGGGTAGATGTGGGGATTATGGGTGGGAATGAAGGTAGTGAGCATCCTTTGAAGAATCTACCTATGGGGTGCCTAGGTGGCTCAATAAGTTAAGCATCGACTTCAGCTCGGGTCATGATCTAATGGCTCGTGGCTTCAAGCCCCACTTCGGGCTCCATGCTGACAGCTCAGAGCCTGGAACCTGCTATGGATTCCGTGTCTCTCTCTCTCTCTGCCCTTTCCCTGCTCATGCTCTGTCTAAATAAATAAATAAATAAATAAATAAATAAATAATTTAAAAAAATTTTTTTGAAAAATCTACCTAGGTTAGTTTGCCTATGGGAGTTAGAGGTTTCCTCCTTAATATTCCCATATCACTTTAAATTGAATGTAACTCAATTTTGGTGTTTATCGTAATATAATGTCTTTCTCCAAAACTAGATTAAAGGCCTCAAAGATACAACTGTATCTGATACATTTTTCTATCCACAGTTCTTGGCATGCTGCCTTTCACATGGTTTGTGTTCAGTGGAGATCTATGGAATTAATGTATCTAAAAAACTGTAAAAAGCAATTATGGAAGTATTATAAATAAAAGTAATTATGTAGTGAAATGAGTTTATCGGAACAATTACATTGATTAACAACACATTTTACCTAGAGAAAGAATGGTCTCATTTGAAGGGTTTATCAGATTGTGTGCTCAACAGCCACATATTTCTGTAAGTTAGCTGTTTGTGCTAATGTGCAGCTTACTACGTGCCTTTAGCAGCACAATGTCCTGTTATCACGAGATGTTTGTGCAATTAATGCCATGTCAATGAAACTTTCAAGCATGTCTTAGTAATGCTTATGCAAAATTTCTCCCTGGGTCATTATATGATGTCAAGTCTAAATACAGGACTTGCTGTTTGTGGTGCTTCTAATTCTTTGTACTATTCCTTTTATCTATAACTATTGCCACTGGTTTTTACAAACGAGCCAACCTGGTATAGTGAGGTCAATATTTGTCAAAACTATTTAATAGTTTCTCTTTAAAAATTAAAGGCACCTTGCCAATATATAAGACGTTTAGATCTGACAGAACCCTCTAGAGTTAGAAGCAATGTGCTTTTGGGAAAAGTCTAACAAAATGTACCCAGTGAAGAATGTGATAAAGCAAGGCTATGAGACCATCTCTTAACTCAGGATCATGATTTTTCACAGTAGACTAGAACTCTGATGACTACAAGGTCATTACTAAGAATGGAGGGGAATACACCAAAATCAATTCCAAATATAATTTTGAGGCTACCTTCTGTTACACTTAAAGTATATTAAGAAAGTAATTTATTGATTAAATAAGTTACCACACGTTATTTTGTCACTGTGGAACACCAGGAAAGCTAGACTGAAAATCAACTGACATAGATCTGCCGATGAATACATAGCAGGGGAAATGGCTGCATTCCAGCAACTGCCATTTGGTCACACTTTATTGAAAACCAGAGATAAGGAACAAAAGAAATTATTGTGAACTTTCTTTATCCTGGATAGTTAAAGGGGATGTTTACTTCCACTCACCTTAATGGCCACATATCAGAAGTTCAATATCTGACCTAAAGTCAACAGACCTTCTTAGGATTTATTTCACTGCATTTCAGTTTTTCATGAAGATTCCATGGGGTCTGAAGCCTGGAAAGATGTGAATGGTCCTACGCAACACAGGAGCTCAAATGCTCAAGTAGAAAGATAGCACGGCTCCTTGTTCAAACACATTTTTCCTAAGTAATCCACAGCAGCAGCAGGAGGAGGAGAGAAAATGATGTCCCTTGGAAAATAAGGACTTGGCTAACGTTAAACTAGCTTTGATAAAGAGTCTAAAAGAGAGAAACACAAAAGAACACTTGAAAACTGTCTTAGAGAAACTCAACAACCAACTCTACTCATCTGTTAGGTGACTCAGAAGCAAAAAGTGGGGAATACACGTTTGGGAGTCCCTTTACACCTTCTAAAATAAAAGGTAAATAAGCTGACTATAACCTGAATAGTTTAATTGAATTTTTAAATCCATATTCCAAGGTATCTTTACATGCTTTTCCTAAATTCAATTTTTGAAGAATTATTTGATATCAAAGGGATATAAGAAGTTTTTTTTAACCAAACTTTTTTTTTCCTCTAAGGCTAATAGATGTTTTGACTGAAAAAGATGAGCCTAAACTTATTCTCAACTTAGAATAAATTCAATTAAGTAAAACTGAATTTTGCCCATGGTCAAACTATTTCCCCACCGCTTGAGACCAAGCTTGGGGTCTGTTACACGGATCTGAAGAAGAACCCAGACTTTTGTCACCTACTCATGGTGGGACCTGGGGAAACAGCTTAACTTTTCTTAAACTCTATTACCTCATCTGTAAGAAGAGGAGAATAAGAAGTACCCCCTAAGAGGTCATTATAAAGATTATATGAGAAAACCTATTTAGAGTGTCTGGCACATAGATATTTGGTAAGTATCACTTTTCTTTCCTTTTTGTAATATTGAAAATAATACATTTTAATATATCTAATGGGTTTTTTAAGCCCAGGATTTTACTAATACTATAGGAGACAGTAGACAAAGAGGAAGTACTTATCTTCAAGGAGCTTAAACTTCTATGTAGGTAAGGAGTTATGAGAGATAAGGCAAGATTTTACTCTCCCCCGCTCACCCCCTCATTTTTTTCCCATCCCCTCCACACACTTCCATAGGAAACGGACTTACAACTTCTACAATTATTGTGAATCTTAAAAGAATGCCAATATTAGCAAGAGAGAAAGTTTGGATTTATAATCATCTACTCTACGGAATCAGAAACAAAACAAAAGCCAGCCTCTTAGGAGTACAGTGAGGGTCTACAACAGAATTAGAAGGGGCCTTTCTATTTTTATATGAAAACTGCAATAATTGGGTGCCCTCTAAGAGTAGTGGTTTTGAAAGAATTGGAATACAGCATATTTAGCATGGACACTGGGATTCTTATGATGGATACCAGTCACTACTAACAGTACTGATGCTTAGAGCCATCTTAAGAGTAGAGGACATCAACTGAAGAAAGGCAGAGTGACACAGAAGGAATATGGTCGATTCTACTCATAGACTAGAATCAACAGACTGGAGGATTCCCCCATGGAGACTTCAGGAATACTTGAGTGCAGACGAAATTTTCAAAAAGGACTTCAGTTCTGCAAAGCACAGGTAGTGGCTGAAACAGGTCATGTTTGTAACAATAGGAAGTGCTGTCTTCCAGGCATCATTTCATGTGTGTCACTCACATGAACTCAGGTAAACCTCACAACTACCTTGAGAGTTAGGCACTGTTATTATCCCCATCATACACAACAAGGCACTGAAATGCAGAGGGGTTAAGTGATTTGACCAAGGGTTCATAGCTAGTAAGTTGTAGAGCTGGCCTCTGTAGAGAGGCAGTGAGGGCTCCAGGGTCAACATTGTTAATCACCACGCTACACAGTGAAGTTGGTTAAGCTTAGGACTGGAAGTTAAGGGCACAGGAAACATACTTCCAATTCTGTGAAACTATATATATAGTATAAAGCAAAGATGAAAAACTACAACCAAATGATTATAACATTTACCTCTGAGAGATGTCTTACAGGGTGGTCTTGCGATTTATGTATTTTTTCGGGTATTACTCAACATTACTGTCAATTAAGATAATTAGATTAGAAGTCATTTTTTTAAAGAAATTTTATAGTAATTATTTACTTTACCTTACACAGTTTTCTTTGTGACACCTTATGAAAATAATCCCCAAATCTTAATTTTTTAGATGCCATGATGTAAGAAAGTACAAATTCCATTTCATAGGCCAGGAAATTGTGACAAAGTAAACAAAGACATTATTTACTATTGGGTAAATCATGTCCTGATGGGTAAATATTTGGGATGTGGCCACTCGTGTTTGTCAAATATTTGTCAGATTTTTAAACTACGTACCTAAAAAGAAGAGACAGAAAAAGTGAAATAAATATCTAAAACACTATAAGGAAACTTAATTCAGAATTCTAAATAAAACCTAAGCTTTAGGAGTTTAGTAGCTTTTAGTAGTAAAACCTAAGCTTCCTAGTTTAGTAGGAGTACTAAACTAATGATCATGAGGAAATCTCAGCTCACTGCTGATTGAAGCCCTGCGTGATACAATGAGGTCTCACATTTGCACTAGGCCAGTCCTGAGTTTCAGTGGACTATCCATGCAGACTCTTGAAAAAGAGGAGACTGTGTTCTAGGTTCTCCTATGAGGGAAAACAGTGGGGATGTTGTGAAGTAGGGTACCACACCACCTAACACCTGGAGCAGAGCTTTCCAATGGAAGGTTCTGTATCTGCCCCATCCATCAATTACATGAGCCTACTAGGCACGTGAAATGTGGCTAGTGGGACCAAAAAACTGAACTTAAATGGATTCGATAATAATTAGTTCCAACTTAAATACCTTTGACTAGAGGCTGCCATCTTCAACAGCAAAGACAAACAGCTTTCTCACATATTTTCAGCTTTTTGGCTCATTTCTCACTTTAGATACATAAATATTTATAGTATCAATTCTACCATATTACCAGTTGTCATAATTGATACTCTCTCTCTCCCCCATTGCCTAAGCTACAACAGTTTACTCCTTAAAATACTTGGGTAAGTTTCTCCTATGGAGAAACTAAGTTTATCAGAGATTCAGAAGGAAGATTGCCTGCTGAAGGAACACTCAGTTTAGGTTCCTACCTCACCTTAATCAAGCTTGAAACCATGCCTTTTTTATTTTTATTTTTTATTTTAGAGAGAGCTGCATGCACATGTGAGTAGGGGAGAGGGGCAGAGGGACAGAGAATCTTAAGCAGGCTCCACACTCAGCACAGAGCCAGTTCCCACGACCCTGGGATCATGCCCTAAGCCAAAAATGCTCAGCTGACTGAGCCACCCAGGCGCCCCACAGTGCCCTTTTTAAGTAACAGCTTTGAGATATAATTCATATGCCATAAATTTGACCCTTTTCGAGTACACAATTCAGTAGGTTTCAGTATATTCAGAGTTGTGCAGCCATGACAATCTAATTTTATAACATTTTTGTCACCTCAAAAAGAAACCCTAGCCCATTAACAGTGGCACCCATCCTCGACTACTGCCAGCCACTAATCTGCTTTTGGTCTCGGCACTCTTGTCAAACAAACTCAATCTGTGAACAAACCTATACTAAGTAATCTTTGTTTGTCTTCCTTCTTTTCATGTGTATTTTTTCACCATTTTAAATTTCTACTTTGCCCTGAATTTTTCCACCTCAGCCACACTCATGTGCCTGAGTTCTCCAATCCATCTACATTCTGTGTTTTAATGCTTTTAACTCCAAGGCTCAGAAAACCACAACCAGCTCATCGAAATATGACCAGGGAGGAAATTAGTATATGCTTAAGAATCTAGGACTTTAAGAGCCCAGGATTGGTAGGGAGAATCCAGGTAGAAGGAGAGGGTCTCTCAATTTCAGTGTGCCATCTGAATAGCGTCTTTGTGATCCCCGCCTCCTTTGCTACCGTTCCAGTTCTCAGCACCCAGAACAACATCTGGCATACGGCGCACCCCTGCCATGAATCACTGGGAGAAGGAAGGAATAAACGTTTTCCTCTAGGATATGTGTTTATAGGTTGATGCCTCCCATAGAACCACCTGGCTACAGCCTTATATTTATTTTCCTTTAAAAACTGTCTGATAAATGGCATCCCAGTGCCCGGAATACTGTATATGTAATGTGAAGAGATGTCAACTTGGAAGGTTTTTCCTAGATTCCTGGATCCAAGAAACTCTGAATTCTTCTCTTTGGTGAATACCAGATTATGAGGAAGGCTCTCATTTAAACACCAGAAAATACCTGCCTTATATTTTTATGTTTTGGGGGGGTAAGGGGTAAAAACTTTCATTTGCAACTCACATTAGTGCTTTTGATAATGTTTCTTGGGCACCGTTCTCCTAGTTTACCTCCAGACCAGTCTTTTTCAGCATATGCAGAGGATTTTAGAGTCTCTGTGATATTCTTAACATGTAGACAGGTGAGGGGAAGGGAGAGGTACACGAGGCGGTAAGCTACAAGTCTCCACACAAACCTTTCTTTCAGTTCAAGTATGAAAATGGAGATAAAAAGCCCAACTGCAGACATACTGTACTCAGCAGGAGCCAAGAGCTACCGTCAAGATTGGCAGTTCCAAAAGGCATCAACAGGAATCCTTTTGGTAATTACCAGTTGGGAAATGTCATCCCATTGATTGTGACAGACATGAAGCAGCTGTGCTTTGTTGAGGGAGCACAGAGGCTGGGCCTGAGCAGTAACAAACAGCGGGCCAGCCGCAGCCTGCTCTCCGACTTCCGCCCCACAAAACTCTCCCGTTTAGTACTTGCCAAACATTGAGGCAATTAATCACACAGCAGAAGTGCATCTACAACATCTGAAATTGCCTGTTGAAGATTCAGTTAATCTACCCTATTTCTAGCCATACTTGAGGGTTGGGGGTGGGCAGCAAAGAGGGTCTTTTTATTGTGGAGAGATTCTCAAATTAATTGCAAAGATTGCAGGCCAGTCGTTCCTATTCTGACTGGAATGTCTGGCCAGAAATTCTGATTCTCAAGTGAGAGACAGAGAAAGGACATAGATCTCTGTGTTTATGAATCCCTGGTTTGGAATCAAACGTGCACAGCTCAAGCCAACACAGGCGTCCCTGTAGCTTAAGCAGCCATTTGAAGAGCAATTTTTTGCATGTTACTTGTATAGTATGCTATATTCTTTGTGTGTGTGCGTGCATGTGTGTGGGGGGGGGTGTGTGTGTGTGTGCATGCGTCTATTTTTTAAGTAAGGTCTATGCCCAATGTGGGGCTTGAACTCACAACCCTGAGATCAGGAGTCATATGCTCCACTAAACTGAACCAGCTGGGCACTCCTTTTCATTTAATTCTAGTTAATGAATGTGCAGCATAATATTCATTTCAATTGTACAAGAGCGATCTTTAGTTTACTCTGCCTACTGTTTGTGTAACAGCTTCTCTGCACAAAGACGCAGCCCCCCTTCCTCGAGACTTCCAGTCTCTGTCAGTGGGCACAGGCCACCACCCGCACCCGCAGGGGAGAGTGGGCCTCTCAGCTGGGCCTATGGCCCTGCTCCCAGCCCTCCGTAACAACCACTGCCTCCAAAAGTCACACTGCCTTGGGCCGGGGAACTGCTCAGGCCCCGTGCTGCAAAGCCAGCTGTTACCCAGCAGCTGTGTGGAACAAGTCCCCAAAGGCTTCCCGGCCTCCAGCCCTGGCACAAGAACGAGGGGCACTACGCACCCCCTGGCGTCTTCACTCACGACCCTCAGCAGTGGATCTTGGGCAAACCCCAGGGCATCCTTACATCTATCTAGTCATCATCCTTCAGTAGCTCAGACCCCAGCCTCTATGGAACTGCATGGGACTATCATTTCAGAGAGACAAAGATCTCTGTTCTAACCCCTCCAGAGTGTCTCATTTGACTCTGCTTGCTCATTCCTTCAAAGTGCCATCACGACATGATCTAGAAGTTAACTTCTATTTTAAACTATTCATTTATATAACACTGAATCCTGCCAAAAAATGCTATTTTTATTTTTAAATTTTGTTTATATAAATTTCTTAACATAAAAACTTAATGCATCTATGAACTAGCCTTAAAATAGAATGAAAGACCATAGGTTCTTACATGGGGGAAGGAAGCTCAAAACATACTGGAAAGTGAAAAAAGCAAGAACAAAATGTTTTGAATGAGTTCATTTCCTGAAAGATAGCCATACATAGAAAGAAAATAATTTGGAAGAATATGCATTAGATTGTTGACGGCAGCTGTCTCTAGGAGGAATGTTATTGAGAATTTTTGCTTCCTACAGCTTTTATTTCTGTACTGTCTGAAATCTTTGTAACAGATCTTGGTAACTGGGAAAAAAATATCAAGATTCAATCACCAGGCAAAGCTACTCATTGGTTGTGATTTGAGAACAGAGAAAGCCTAAGCCCCTAGGGCCCCACACTCAAAATACGGCCCCCAGAATACCAACATCAGCATCACCTTGGTGTTTCGTGGAAATACAGGATGTTAGGCCCAAGTCTATTTCCATATTCATATTCATGTCAAAGTGGGACAAGTACTGACTACCCATATTAACTATTACTTCTTTTCCCTGGTACGTTTAATTCCTTTAAAAAAAGAAATAGGGGTGCCTGCGTGGCTCAGTCGGTTAAGCAACTGACACTTGGATTTCTGCTCAGGTCATGATGGCACAATCATGAGATCCAGCCCCGCATCAGGCTCCACACTAACAGTCTGGAGCCTGCTTATGATTCTCTCTCTCCCTCTGCCCTTCCCTCTGCTTGTACACACATGCTCTCTCAAAAAAAAAAATAATAATAATAATAAAAATAAGGTTTTAAAACTTAGAAAAATATCTAAAATACTACAGCTACTCGGCTTCCACTAAGAAAGAGGCACTGCTCTGTTAACTGAGGTAGAAAATCAAAACTGAGTCCGTGCTTTCCAGGAGACACAGTCAAGTAAAAGACAAATAAGCAGGGAGATGGAAAAATATGGAAAAGTGGTAGGACTACAGGGTAAAAAGTCTGTTAGTTGTGTTATTTGGCTAAATAAAGAATCCCCAATAATGTCTTCGTCTACCGTGCTGACTCTCTAACCACTCAGAAGTAGAGGAGAGACGTGGAAGCAACTACCTGTGCCCTTAGTTGTGACCATGAGGGATGAAGGAACAATGATAAAAAGGAATTGGGGGTAGGAAAGTAGCACGGTCATACTGAGCCTCTGTAACTAACCATAACAAAACAATGGGTACAGCTAGACTTTAGAGAAGCCACATGGACCTGAGTCTAAAATGAATACAGTTCAACTGCAGTGTTAATGTCCTGAAGACGAGTCATTTTGTCTATATGTCCAGATTGGAGGAGAAACACTTGTAAAGAAATGTGAAGAAAGCTCCAATGCAAGCTTTCTGGTGATTTACAATTTTAAAAGGTCATTTACAAACAATGAATGGACAGGGCAGATGATCAAGGGTTTATGACACTTCCCTTTAATATACTTACATTTGATATGGGGCCGTGAATGTGGAAATATTTCAATTTTATTCATAAATCCAATTTATAGGAGGTTGGACTAGCTAGTTGAAGATGTAAAACTCTTTGGGAGAGATTGATCTGTGTGCTCCCTTGGGAACTAAGACTTGCAAACTGCCAATAAGAGAAAATGACACACTATGCCAGTCATTTTCTGAAGGAGGAAAATAAAAGACTGGATAAGAAAGGTGCTTTGAAGTGACATTACATGCATGACTTTGGTGGACAGGACTAGAGGCTGGGGAAAGAGGATGCACTGACCATTTAAGAATCAGAGGCCAGTCGTGCCTACAATCCTAGAGCCTGCCACACATCTGGAACATTTCAATAAAGGCCTTGGAGAGAAGATTGACAGCTTCGTGTCAGACACAATTAGACGAACCAGGGTTTCAATCCCTGATACGTGAGATGAAAGTGAAGCAGGACAAAAGCAGAAATAATAGCAACTCTTTAGATAGAAGTGAATAGGACAGAGATATTTGTGAAATAAATAAGAGCAATCCACCAAAGCCACTCTCCTTTGAACCCAGAAATGTCCTGACAACGCTCACTGACATTCCAGCACTGCAGTCTGAAGAAACAGTTTAGCAGGGTCTTCCATCCAGGATTTTTAGTCCTTCTTATTACTTGTCATTTCTAAAGAGCATTATTATAGCTTAGCTGATCTTTATAATACTTAAATGAAAATATATGGAGATCATGTTTAACATACATTCCTAACACATGGCTCTTTCCCCGGACCAAAAAAAACCAGTGTCTGACTTAATGAACTAAAGGTGCCTCATCATCAGTATTATTCAATATATGGTCTATTTCACTTGGATTTAACTTTCAACCTAAAAATCTCTGAATTTTTTTGAAACCAGTGGTATCTGAAACAATGGAATGAAATGCATTGGCTTCTATTTCACCTCGGGTAAAGATTTGAGGTGACTTTACAAGCCAAGAATGTGAAAATCAACAGAAATTTAAAGAAAAATTGGAACCCAAGAAGAAGACCACAGAAAATATAACCACTCTGTGCTTTAGGGCTTGCAAGGTTGCCATAAATGGAGTTGTAAGCCCTGCCCTGGTCGTCTTGGTAGAGAATAATTGTCCTCACCAGCATGAAAAAATATTAAATCTCTACCTACAAAATAGCACAGAAAAAGCTCATGTAGTTTGCTTTCTTGCTTTTGTTACTATCTATTAGTATTATGGACAAGTCAGGGTCAACATTAGTCTCCGCTCTT
Organism: Herpailurus yagouaroundi; assembly: GCF_014898765.1. Lineage (NCBI taxonomy): Eukaryota > Metazoa > Chordata > Mammalia > Carnivora > Felidae > Herpailurus > Herpailurus yagouaroundi. The sequence continues at coordinate 29,682,319 of NW_024412405.1, forward strand.
TGAAATCCTGCAGGACTGACCATGCTACTCAAAGTGTGTACCCAGGACCAGCAGCATTGATGTTACCTGGGAGCTTGGTAAAAAAGCAGACTCCCAGGACCCACTCCAGACTTGAATTAGGAGCTGCATTTTAACCAGATCTCCTAGAGATGCACATGTACAGGAAGGCTTGAGAAGCATTTTGTTTTTGCTTAACTGTCTGGGATGGATATACCCAATCTTGTAGCAAATTATCAATTCCTCAGGGCAGAAACTAGCTTATTCCTTTTTGCCCCAGGACACTAGACATACCAAAAACACTGCAAGAGTTGAATAAAAGCATGGATAATTTTTTTTTTTTTAATTTTTTTTTCAACGTTTTTTATTTATTTTTGGGACAGAGAGAAACAGAGCATGAACGGGGGAGGGGCAGAGAGAGAGGGAGACACAGCATCGGAAACAGGCTCCAGGCTCCGAGCCATCAGCCCAGAGCCCGACGCGGGGCTCGAACTCCCGGACCGCGAGATCGTGACCTGGCTGAAGTCGGACGCTTAACCGACTGCGCCACCCAGGCGCCCCAAGCATGGATAATTTTAAAATGAATGATTATAAAAGAAAAAATTAGACCAAGATGATCAGAATTTATACAATGCAAAAATCATAGTATAGATCATATATTTTAATAACTTGATATTTTAAATAATGACTAATGTTTACCACTTATTTGTGGCAGGTATGAAGAAGTACTTTTTCTTATTTTCTTCACAGCTCTCTGAGATAGTGTTACCCCATTTTATCAATGGAGAAACTGCGAGTCAAGATTAAACTGTCCAACTCGACTGCTTGAAAGTCTTAGGACTATAAATACAGGTTGTCTGATTATGAAACATCATATTCTTAGCCACAACTGTCTAATAAGAGCTTCTGATCCCCAGGTTTCTGAAGGAAACCTGTTTTTACCTATGACATCTCAGCCCAGCTTATGATTTTTCAGATGTTTAGACCACGAAGAACCAGGAGCTGACTGCTGACTGAGTGAGAGATCCAGGACCATGACCTGACCCTTGCCTGGGGGTTGACTGGGTCTAGTCCTCCTTATTCACAGTTTACAAAAGAAGGTTTTTTGTTTATTTGTTTATTTTAAATAAGGTATTGAGTTGTCTGGGTGCCTTTGTCAATCAGAAAGCATCTCCTCCAGACTGTTACACACCTCTAATGGGTGAGTGGGATTCCCACAGAAGCAATGAGGAAGATCCTATGGTGGAGTTCTGACCACAAAGGGCAAACTAACCCCCCTTCGTTTCTGAAGAATAACTATTTATACCACTTCCACTGCTTAGGTAAGCCACTTAACCATTTGTACTATGGGAAATCACTCAAATCAACTTCCCCCAAATCCAGATTTCCTGGAGACTTGGTATCTTTGAATTCTTTATCTACCTTTACTCAGACCTTAAGAGGACAGATCTCATACACAGATTGCCTGGGAAATTATGCCTAGTGTTGCATAATGTTACAGATGATGAAAACAAGAGGAAATGGATCAATGTGTCAAAGGAAGAATTAAGCCCTATAGAATGGCAGAGTTTGTTTAGGGCATTCTGAGTGTGACCATTATGATGCTAGGAGGCAATATAGCATAGTGATCTGCACGGGTTGGAGCACTATAACCTGTCAGCCAAATCCAGCTTGTATCCTGTTTTCATATGTCCGCCAAGCAAAGACTGGATTTTACCTTTTCTTTTTTACAACTCTCTTAAAAAAAGAAGCAACAGAGAACATAAGTGGTACAAAGTCTAGACTATTAAACATCTGCCCGTTTACAGAAATAGTTTGCAGATCTCTGGTTAGACTTTAATGCCATATGCTGTCTGAGATCAAGTCACATTAAAACATCTCACTAGTCCAATGACCTTGGGGAAGTCATAACTATGCCATAATTCAGTTTCATCTTTAAACTGACAACATAGTTTTTATTTGTGTCCAGCAGCACAATAGAAGCCCTTTTCATTATTTATATTGAGATAAAGGAAGGCAGAAAAGGGAGACTGGTTTAACTGTGACTTCCTATTCATCTGCTACTCTTATTCATCAGTATATTCCCACCACTTGGCATACTTGGCACCAGCAGACAATAAGCATTTATTGAGTTAAAATGCATTCAAGTCTTTGATTTTGGAATGTATTTTATTTTAGTAAGTCCATGTTCCAAATTTAAAATATTGGGTACCTGTTGAATAGACAAAAGATTTTTAAAAAATTTTTTTTAATATTTATTTTTGAGAGAGAGAGACACGGAGTGTGAGCGGGGGAGGGGCAGAGAGAGAGGGAGACGCACAAAATCTGAAGCAGGCTCCAGGCTCCAGGCTCCAAGCTGTCAGCACAAAGCCTGAAGTGGGGCTCGAACTCACAGACTGCGAGATCATGATCCGAGCTAAAGTTGGACACTTAACTGACTGAGCCACCGAGGCTCCCCAAAAGATTTTTAAAATAAAGGAGTTTAACAGATTTTTGTAAATATTGAAATATTTACAGGAGAATACATGTCTGAAATTTGCTTCAAAATAACATGGCTATAATAATTGAATCAATTATTAATTGGGAAAGAGACATCTCCCATACAGAAAAATTTCCAATAATTTATACAGATACTTCCTTAAGGAGGAGTATAATTCCCTTCTCCTTAGTCATGAGCTGTGCATAATGTCATTCCCAGCACAGAAGTGGGGGCAAAGGATCAGGTAAACTTTATAGTGGAGATATCGGACAAACATTACCTCAGCTAAGGGATCAAGGCCAACATCAAACAAGATTTCTGTTGATAGTATGTTTCCCAAATATGATATAATGAAAATGGCACTTGACCTCTGTGGTCTTCCTCTTAGAACCCATACCCCAGTCTATCAGGAGAAAAACATGAGACAAATTCCAATTAAGGGCCATTCTACAAAATATCCTAAGTATTCCTCAAAACTGTCAAGGCCATCAAAAACAATGGAAGCCCAAAAAATATCACAGGCAAGTTTTATCACTGTTCTAAAAAATATATTTTTAAAAAATATGGGGAGGGGAAAATAATGAGGGAATAGATAACACAAGATTTGATTCAGAGGGACACCTGGATGGCTCACTCAGTTAAGTGACTTCGGCTCAGGTCATGATCTTAGGGTTCATGAGTTCAAGACCCATGTAGGGCTTTGCACTGACAGACGGGAGCCTGCTTTGGATTCTGTCTCCCCCTCTCTCTTCGCCCCTACCCCGCTTACACACACGCTCTCCCTCAAAAATAAACATTTAGAAAAAAAATTTGTTTAAAGATTTGCTTCAGAATTACTGAATTTGGGTTATGGGTCAAGAGGTTCACTACACTGTGCTGTCTACTAAATATGCTTAAAATTTCCACTGAAAATGTCCTAAAAAAGAACTACCTTTCAATGAGAAAAGAAGGTTAAAAAAAAATACTGCCTTAGACTACATTTTCCCCCAATAGTTCTATTTAAACCTCAGTAAAATTACCAGTTACTGAGAAATTTATTTCTAAAGTTTGGTTTGATATACCAAAAATCAATATAAAACATCATTTACTGCATAAGAGACTCTTAAAAACTGAGACCTGAGGGTTGATGGGGGGTGGGAGGGAGGGGAGGGGAGGTGATGGGTATTGAAGAGGGCATCTTTTGGGATGAGCACTGGGTGTTGTATGGAAACCAATTTGACAATAAGTTTCAGATATTAAAACAAATAAATAAATAAATAAAAATAAAACATCACTTACTAAATAAAGTCCTCTCGTGATATTTACAGCTACTGCAGACAGCAGACAGTGAAATAGATTTGTATGCATATATAAGTTTACAGAGGATGTGCGTTGATGTCTAATTAAACTTCCTCATTAGTATTCTTCAGTAGATTTATTCTCTATCTTTAATATTTTGCTAACTTCATGCACGGGGGTTGGGGTCAAGCCTGTGTCAATAAGCTGCTGAGTATCTATAATTCAATATTCACCACAGTATCCCCGACTCTTACTGCACATATTTTCCTACAGAATGGATAATATGGAATGTTTTTGTTAAAGCTGAGTACATATCGCCATTTGCAACTACTTGGATGGAACGGGCAGGTATTATGTTAAGTGAAATTAGTCAGAGAAAGATAAAAATCATATGACTTCACTCATGTGAGTACTTTAAGACACAAAACAGATGAACATAAGGGAAGGGAAATAAAAATAATATAAAAACAGGGAGAGGGACAAAACAGAAGAGACTCATAAATATGGAGAACAAACTGAGGGTTACTGGAGGGGTTGTGGGACAGGGGATGGGCTAAATGGGTGAGGGGAACTAAGCAATCTACTCCTGAAATCATTGTTCCACTATAAGCTAACTAATTTGGATATAAATTTTAAAAAATACAATTAAAAAAAAAAAGAGAAAAAGTGGAGTACATATCAAAATAATGGTACCAGATAGGTTAAAATACCTTTAGAAATGATCATGAAACAGAAACTACTCTCATACTCACTTCCTAAGATCACTTACTCTCAAAAAACGAGTCAAACTACCTAATTAAATGCGATAAAATAATGATTAGAAGAGTACCTTACAGTGATGGTAAAAGTAATCCATTTCAACATTTATTTATTTTTGGGACAGAGAGAGACAGAGCATGAACGGGGGAGGGGCAGAGAGAGAGGGAGACACAGAATCGGAAACAGGCTCCAGGCTCTGAGCCATCAGCCCAGAGCCCGACGCGGGGCTCGAACTCACGGACCACGAGATCGTGACCTGGCTGAAGTCGGACGCTTAACCGACTGCGCCACCCAGGCGCCCCAAAAGTAATCCATTTCATAAATAAGCAAACTGCACCAATGAGAGGTTAAATCCAAACCCAAACTCACAGAACTTGTGAGTGATGAAGCCAGATACACAAACACAAGTCTGAAAGAAGTTAAAGCCCATGGTTTTTCAATTCTATCAGATGCCTTTCTTCTGAAATATTCTGTCCAGGGCTTAAACTGAGAAATCTAAGTCACACCATTTAATTATAGGCAGCCCCCTGTCTTTTCCAGCATACAGCCAGGGGGTCAACCATCATGTTCTGGTAACTATGCCATCAAGTTAGAAGACACAGATATAGCCTAGGTTTTGTTCTTGTCCCTCAGTTTCCCTGTGTGACTCACTTGTGTTTATATTTGTCAAAGTATTACAATCCTTCTTGCTAGATCATTTGATCCCCCAACAACTATTTTCACTTTTTTTTTTTTTTTTTTTTGCCATTGGCATAGTTGTGGGGGCTTCTAGGCTCATTGAGTTCCCTTCTCACAACACAAGGGAGTTTTGCTATTATTTATCAGCTGTGCTAGACCAATGGCACACAAGACAGTTATATTTGAAAGGTTGACCCTACTTAAGAAATCGCCTGCAATAAGAATCATGTAGGAGTTGCACACTCTGCTTTCTTAACGCTGACAAGGTCTTGACATTCATACAGCATGCTCCCAAATTCAGTCATTTCAAACCTCGTCTCTTTGATTCATACATTTGGTCATTTATTTATTTGCAAATATTTATGAGATTTACTTCAGGCTCAATAACACTAGAAGTGGCTAAGGGACTAACATACAAGTGTAATGCCTGACTCCAGTTTACATGGTTCACTCGAGTAAAAGAGACACAGCTCCACGAAAGTGAAAGAAAACATCACAGGTGAATGACACCTTCAGCAAACTACTTTGTCTCCACCGCCTTTATGAAGGGATGCTCATACTTCACACCTGCTCCATGAATGGCTTGATGAAAGAATGAATGAGACAATACCAATAAACCCTGGAAGCTTTCCCGAACTAAGGTTACCATATAGAGACATCACCAAGGTAACATTGCAACAAGCTGCGTTATTTCTGTGGGCAACCAAGAAGACTCTTTTGCCCTGAAATTATTAGTGTAGCTTCCAAGTGACAAGGGCCATATCTTCAGGGGCCTCAATAATGTATAGAGTCCTCAGGAACTCTGAATTCTAATGCTGTTGTTAATCCTCAGCAATTTTTTTTTTTTTTGAAACTCTGCATGCTTTAGCTTCACCTACAAAAGACCCAACAGATTTTCTACAGAACAAACATTAGCAGAGAGAATCATTGTAAGGGCCTTTACAAAAACAACTGTTAGGACTATTTAGAGAGAGCCAGCAATGTACAAACTTGTCCCCACTTGCTGAGAAACCCAGGAGCTGTTCTGTTGAACCACCCTTACTCACACAGTAGACAAGCCTCCCAGCCTGCCTCATGATGGGTCTTGTCATAATTCAGCTGGAGCCACTGGTAAGTATCCACCTGTCTATTACTCATTAATAGAGAGAGACAGGATGTCAGCTGTTTCCGTGAGTTGGTGAAACACAAGCTTTTACCACCTTCTGGCTTACTCTCAAAGTAATGTGAGAAACAATAGGGCAGACAAAGATAAAAAAAAAAAAAAAAAGGAAGATGTAATGTCAAAAATAAAAATAAATCATCGTTGTCTGACGGACACAAAGATTACAGCCTTTAACTTGCTTTACAGGTTTTCAAAATTCAACCTCGGCAATTTGGTCATTTTAGAAAATGCAGAAAAATAAAAGTCTCCCAACTGATTTATGTATTAGGTAATTGTACTCTGCTAACGGCTGCTCAGTATTTCATCTTTGGTGGTTGTTAACCATGTCACTGATATTTACGTTGTATAACTAGGGCGAACTTCTGTTTGAGCACTAGATAATTGTTCATAATAGGTTTAGTTATAAGATGAGAGATCTTCCAATTTGAATATTAAGCAGAATTGCTTCAGGTCTTCCATTTTAATCCCAGAAAACACCCCCTGTGTTCATTACAACACTAGTGGTTACACCAAATCCATGCAAAAATCAACAGAGGTTGATTTCTGTCTCATCTAATAGTGTAAAGAGGGAGAGCAGAGCCCTTTCCACCACACAGGGAGTCAAGGACACCGGCTCCGTTCTCGCTCTGGCTCTCCCATTCCTTAGAACCATGTCATCTGCACTCAGCACTGGGAGGGGACAGGGAACATGAAGAAGGCACAGCACTGATCAGATGCCTTGACCTAGAAGTGACACACATCACACGTGAGGCCCGACCTAGAAGCAAGGGGACTCATACACGCAGTCCTGGCTAGGCAGACATTTCCTAAAGCATCTATACCTTGGAAGGAAGGGCATGAATTCTAAGACACAGTGAGCTACTCCCACCACAAGCACAAATGTATAGAGAGGAGTTGTACAAAGCAGATTATTCCCAAATGCCTCCCCAGTTCATCAGGGAACGCCTGAGTTGTTGTTTTGTTTTGTTTAATGTTTGTTTCTTTTTGAGAAAGAGACAGAACATGAGTGGGGGAGGGAAGACAGAGAGGAAGACACAGAATCCGAAGCATGCTCCAGGCTCTGAGCTGTCAGCACAGAGCCCGATATGGGGCTGGAACCCAAGAACCGTGAGATCATGACCTGAGCTGAAGTCCAACACTCAACCGACTGAGCCACCCAGGCGCCCCTATTTTTTTTTTTTTTTAATTTTTGGGAATGCCTGAGATTTTACAAAATTCTGATTATTTAGGTTAAGACTACGACTGCCTGTTAGAAGGCAAACATTCTTCCAACTATTCAGTTATTTACGTCGTTGTGAATGCCTTTCTGCTCTTTGCTTTATAGAGGAAATCGATAGGGTGAGAGAAATGGGAGAAGATAGGAGCCTGAAGACATGGAGGGGAGAGGAAAAACCAAGAGGCAAGCTATGGAATCGCTTCCTTGGCAGCCTTCTCAAGCCTACAGCCAGAGCCCTGAGGCCCGCACAGACACGTTCATCCCCCCCACAAAACTATGGGACACTTTCTGATCCTGGTAGCGGAGAACTACGGATCCTGAGATCAGTGGAAACTTACTGTCTGTCACACCCATACCAGTCAGGCTCTGGTCCTGTACCTGAGACTAGGCCTTGGCCTTTTGTCAGCTGCTGTGACAAAGTCCCCACCTTAAACAGTTCCTATAATTTGTTCCTTGCCTCTATATCTGAATAATGACTTCACTTCACAGGACAATTTCATGAACATCGGTCTCATATAATCTTTGTAATAATTAATGAGTAGGCATCATTATTCCCTTTACAAAGAACCAGAATTATAGTCAGGTCAAATACTCACTCAAGTTAATGCAGCTATTATGTGCAGAACCAAGACCAGAAATCAGGCCTCTCATTCCCATCTAATATTCTTTCCACTAAGAAATACTGCCCTACTAGATAGGCTTCTTCCTCGAGGTCTGGGGCTCGGGGTTCTGGCTGCTGGCACAGTTCTCTAGCCCTGTGCCTACAGTCCTGTTCTTTGAGGCACTTATCCCACAAATAATTATGTAGCACCATGAGGTTCTGAGCCCTTAAGTGACCAAGCAAGCAGGCTTCTTCCCCTTAGAGAGGTTGGTCTATTTACCAACACATCCATGTGCAATTTCACATGAGGAGTGCTACGAAAGAAAGTAGTAGGAAAATCGCAGATGGTGGAGGTGCAGAAGTGGGGAGAGGAAGCCTACTTAACCAGGGCTGGCAGGAGAGCCTCTCTGAGGAGTTGCCATTCAAGTCAAGACCTGAAAAGCGGCGAGTCAGCACGGAGAAGAGAGTGGGGGGGGGGGGGGGCGGGGGGGCCCCCGCACTATCGAAGAGTTTGACAGGTACAAGGAACAACTGGAAGGAGGCCTGGATGGGGAACACAAAGAGGAGTTTGGAATAGAAGGCAAGTGCCTTCAGAGAGGAGTTAGGATTTCACTCAATGCGCACCTAGGATCCACTGAAGGGTTGTTAACACGAAACGGATGTGAGTACAGGTGTTGAAATGTGTCCCTGTGCCATGGAGGGCAGGGAAGAGGAGAGAACGGATGGAGGCAGAGGCAGTGCCCAGCAGCCCTGGGACGGAGAGGATGGGGTCATGAAACGTGATAGCAGCAGATGGATGGAGCCCAGCACGCACCACAAAGATGGACTTTAGAGGCAGAATGATAAAACTTGCTGTGAGAAAAAATGAACTGAATGCTTCCCGTTTAGGCCTTTGGCTCAACAAGCCTCTAAAGGCTGTGTTTTTCAGGTGCTCGCCTACCCTGATGGTACAACTTGGCTAAGCTTTTGAAGTGAGGAGGGATGGGACTTGGCTCATTTTGCAATGACTGCGTTTCTCAATTCTAAGATGCATTTTTGTCCATATTTTAAGATTTCTGAAGTCAGGATAGGTCGTAACATCCCTGTCAAAGGAGAGCTCCAGAGAAGCGAACTGCGACGACATGGTCATCACTCAAATACATGAACTTAACCTAGAAGGCATCTGCTCATCAGGCTGTCCTGTCACCCAGATTATTTGCGCTGATTGTACTACAAATGGTGCATTTTAACATGGTTTATTTAACATGTGGGCACTGAGATTATACTATAAAGCAGTCTGGAAAGATTGTGGCTTCAGAAGAAATAAAGCTGGAGGACACACACTTACTGTAGATGAACCACAGACTTGACTCTGGAAAATTGCTTATTTTAACATAAAACAACGAGCTAGCATTTTCTAGGCTCTAAAACCTAAAAAGAGCCACAAGAAGATAAACTGGGACTAAGGAGGTAGGAGAAGTGGCTGGAAGAGTGGTTATTGAGATATGTACAAATGTACTGCCTGCCACAAAGCAGGTAATGTATTAAAGGCAGTATAAATTGCTCAATCCTAAGGATTTCATCATAGAATTTTCAATTCAAGGAAAGGTTAATTTGAGTCATTCGGATCCTGAGTATCTATCGGACTAAAATGTCCAACTGACTTTCAAAGAAACTATTTGAATTCTAGTGAGATGAAATTCAGTTAATTATTGTAAGATAAGCCAGACATTTCATGCATACTTTGATTTTTCACTTTCCTAGCAAGAGAAAAAAAAGGGTCTTGACTGCTTTGTTGCAGAAAAGGCAGACCCCCAAAGAAAGCTAAATAGAATAGACAAGGGGTGTCTACCATATAAATCCTGCCCAATAGGCTATCAAGCATGACAATGAGAGAAAGAACCGACCCTCTGTATTCAGAGGACTAATTCGTCCTGATCTCCAGGTAGGTGACCAGAGCTGGTAAAGAGCAGCCATCATATAAATCATAACCACACCATAATTCAGGCAAAACTTGGCACAGAGAACTGGCATCTTTGTTCAGGCCTAACACTGCTGTAAGGACCAACCTCAAAAAACCATACTTACCTGTGCCAGGAACTGGGTGTGGAAATAAAGGCCAACCAAATGAGAACAAAGGCTATTTATTCAGAGCTTCCTACAACAAGTGAGTCAGCCACTGTCACTTGCACTTGAGCTGAGACTCAAAGGCAGGCTGAGGGGGTGGGAAAGCTTTATAGTGGAAAAAAAGGAAGACTTCCAGGTATGCCCTGACTGGGGGCTGTTGGCATGAGGAGCTGGAGATAGGCTAACTAGAAGCTGGGCATCATATGTTGTTGGTTACGGATGTATATTTAGCACTCTCTGGTTGGTCCTAGGCTGGAGGCAGAAACAAATTAGGAAAGCTGTCAGTTACTGATCAAGTCCTGACCCTAGGAGGCTGATTGTCATTTTGGGAGTTTTCTGGGCTGGTCACTAGAGATAGTGGTCTGATCTCCTGGAAGTCTAACTTATAGATAGTAGGCTGGCTTCTGGGCTGGTTAACGGAGAGGAGGTGGCTTCCTGGGCTGTTTGCTACAGACTGTGGATCAGAGCTCGATTTGATGTATGGTCTTAGCCATCATCTAATTGCACATTTCGAGATCTCAGGGTCCTGGACACCTTGCCCCAGTGGCGACTGCTAGGAGCTTAGGCAGAGGAGGACCATGTTTGGCAGCAGTGCCACTTGGCATGCAGAGCAGGTGTTCTAGCAGCCCAGTTAGTGCAGAAGGACACAGTATGGTACTGATGTGCGAGTAGGAGATGACCTGTGGTGTGGGACTGAGCCAGGTGAGTATAGAGTAAGAAGTTATTTCCGAAGTATTGAAGAAGCCTAGAAATGGAATGCAATTAAATACGGATCTGAGCTGGACTGGAGGCTGGATGGGTGTGTAGAGAATGTAATTCAGCAAAGCAACCAGAATTTTGATAGAACAAAACCCCTATGAAACATCATCCTTTCTATCAAGTTCATGCTGCTCATCATCACCTATGATCTATTTATGGATATAAGCAAGAGTTCGTTATCCCTAAAAAAAGCGACTCAGACTAGATTTAAAGTTGGTATATCAAGGATAGCTCACATGCAGTGTTCTTGGACATAGCCATGGCTCCCAATAAAAGTAGCATAGGATTATATATACACCTCATCATAAGAAAATTACAAAAATCCAATTTCAAAGAAAAAAAAAACGGCATCAATACATCTATGAAAAGTGCCAACAGGCACTGAATGTACAGCTAATGCAGACAGGATTGAGGATTTCCTTGAGAAAGATCTACTCTTGCTTAACATATTTTAGTTGAAGACAACATCAATGAAAAGTAATATATCATAAGTTAAAGAAATTTGAAGAGGGGCGCCTGAGTGGCTCAGTCGGTTAAGCGGCTGACTTCGGCTCAGGTCATGATCTCGTGGTCCGTGAGTTCGAGCCCCGCATCAGGCTCTGTGCTGACAGCTCAGAGCCTGGAGCCTGTTTCAGATCCTGTGTCTCCCTCTCTCTGACCCTCCCCGTTCATGCTTTGTCTCTCTCTGTCTCAAAAATAAATAAACGTTTAAAAAAATTTTTTTAAGAAATTTGAAGATACACAGTAATTTTTCTGTGTTGACCTCACATATGAATTCACTGTTTGCCTATTCTGAGTAAGGCGTGGTCATTCTTCCTAAGAATTAGAATTCCATCTGTTACAAACACCATGTTATCTCATGAAATGTTTCTTGTATTTTTGTGGGGTTTAAGTTTATTTGAGAGAGAGAGAGAGAGAGAGAGAGAGAGAGAGAGAGAGAATGAGAATGAAGAGGGGAGGAGCAGACAGAGAGGGAGAGACACACAATGCCAAGCAGGCTTTGTGCTATGAGCACAGAGCCTGATGCAGGGCTCGAACTCACAAACCCAAGAGATCATGACCTGAGCAGAAATCAAGATTTGGATGCTTAACCAACTGAACTACCCCTCATGAAGTGTTTTCTAATAAATATTAAAACAACCCACACAACAGAGGATATTATTCCCATTTTATAGATATGGATACAGAGGCTTAGAGAGGCACTGAGACTAAACCAGTCACCCAGCTAACAAGCGTGAGAGCAAACAGTTTTATCTTTGTCTTTTTCTTCAAAACTCTTCCTACTGTTTATTTCCACCTGGCAATCTTCCTTAGAAGGAAAATATTTTAATGGGGTTCTTATCAGATATACCAGAACGTATACAAAATAGGTATTATATTTCAAAACATTTACTTGGAGATTTTTTGGAAAGTAAATAATTTGAAATACAGTTGTATTTGGAAACTGTCTTCAGAGCCTGTTTACAAGCTGAAAAAAAATCAGTCTCAAGCTTATAATCACCCCGCACAATGGGAGTGAGCAGTTCTCTCCTTCGTGTGAGTTTGGGGGCATGAAAACACTTCAATGCCCTTCCAGATAACATTCATTCTCGCCCACTGGGTGAAGCATGAAATTCTCCCAATAAGAACTTTAATCCCTTTAATTTAAAAATCTGATCCTGTGTTAGCACAGGAAACCCTGCAAGAAGAGGAACAAAGGATTTAAAAGCAAAGTACCTGGCTGGATCACTTTCACAGCAACTTGTACTAATTCTCTCTTATCTGGTTGTAGAATGCGCTCTTAATCATGTTTTTCTCACTTTTGCTGCCTCATTTAAGAAACAAATCCATGCTGGAATGTTAATATAGATGCCTGTACAGGTCTTATTTGTCCTTACTTTTATTTTATCAGTAGTCTGGAAATATACTCTGATTGGTAAAAATTTCAAGCCAATAGAAAATATTCTTTCAATCTCTTCAATGACACTTTTATGGATTAGCATATGGCTTTGGAGAACCAAAGTTTAATATGGAAACTTCCTAGGAAATTTTAAGCTATACCCATCTTTTTCTACAAGCAGAACTACTGTGACTTTTTTTTTTTACTTAGCACCAATACACATCTTCCAAAATGTAACGGATACAATATGCTATACCTTTTAGTAACCACGCAGATTTGTTTTACTAGCTATAAATGAAACACCAAAAACAAACAAACAAAAAAGACAAAACAAAAAACCAAAAAACCTTACTTCCAAATCACAGAATGTGTTGTTTTAGAAGTTAGAACATGAAGGTTTTAAATCCTCTTACGTGACCAAAGTCACGAGCCCAACCATTTGATTTAGTACATAAAAAATCCTAAATACTCTTATATACCTCCTTCCCTTTGTGCTGCATAGAAATGTATGCAGGTATGAATAGAAGACAACCACGTCTGTGTTTGTGGGACCAGGACCTCACACATCAAAACGGACCTTATTACGTTCCCATTTTGTTGTTTCTCCAAATACTGTCATTTATTTAACACTGACTTAATATTTGCAAAAGATAATCAATAGAAAAGTTTTCCATCAAGGGGGTACAATTTAGGTTACATATTTTGCTCAAGCTAAGTCTTCACGCAAGTGGCAGTGAAAACCAATTATTCTCCCACCCGGCCTGCATTAATCAGTATTTGAAGCAAAAGGGGAAAAAAAAATCCATAATCACCCCCACTTAATCTTTAACCTTGACTTTGTCCCTAACTCAATCGATATTAAGGGTATTTTAAAATTTAAGGGATAAAGCAAAGGCAGAAGAAGGGGAAAGGGGAACAAAGTAGAACAGGTATTCCACACAGGATTGCATCTGCTTACAGAAAGCAAAAAGTAAAATGAAAAATAAAAAATTAAAGGTGGATCCTCTTTGCCTCTCCTCCTTCAAGCACAGGGTTAAATCATTTGCAAAAATGGTGGGCCAAAGCAGGTTTGCTGTCCTCAGACATCCTCCATCTTTGATGTCTCTTCAGTGAGGTTTTTGGTTCATCAAATCCCCTCTTCATATTCTATTTACATGCATGAACATTTGCCCACTGGGAACAGGACTGAGATGATCAACTTACTTAACAAGGAGTATGAAATTTGAGACCGACTGTGGGGAAATGTCAGCTCAATGGATAGTGCTAGATTTCTGTTTCTCTTTTCTGGGCCAGAATGGAGACAGAGAAGTCTCTGAATTCACACGCGTTGCTTTCCCAACCCTGCCTGCACACTGCACAGCAGATGGCCGAGTAAGGACTAATGTTCTTTAGTAACTTAAGTGTGGGATGGAACCGGAGCCAATTTATGATGTTCACTTTTGCTTTTTTTTCCTTCATCAGAAAAACAGCCTTGAAACTCATGACCCCATTCTTAAACAGTGAAATGTCTTTTAAAAAAGAAATCTGGGGTCATTTGAAGTAACAAACCAGGGAGAAACTATTCTAGGTGTTTATTTTTAAGCTGCAAAGAACATTCAATAAGAGCAGAGGTTTTTGATAAATAGGTATTTTCCAGGCAATATTTTTCTTCTCTTGAAGAATGTTTTCCTTTTATAATACTACTTGGTATGTATGAGATATAACATTCTTTTATGTTTTATATAGACTATATGTAGAGAAACAGACATTACTAATATATCAACGGACTCCTGGATGTGTCTCTCCATCACCTCTCCCTTCCCTCCAAGGGCAATCACCATCCTGAAATCATTCCTTTCTTTTTATAGTTTTGCTTTTTAAGTGTGAATCACTGAACAGTTTCATTTTGCCAGTTTTCTGAGCTTTGTGTGAATAAAATCACAAAGTATGCATTGCTTCTCTCACATATTTAGGACTCATCTAGACTGACATTGTAGCTTTCATTCCTTTATATATACTGCCATAGATTACAAATACACCAATTTATTTATATATTCTATAGTTAGCGACCATTTGGACTTTTTCTGATTGACTCCTCAGAATCATGCTACCATGAACATTCTTACACATATTCCAAGATGTTCCTGTGCAGAAATTCTTCTAGGAGTTATATCAAGTCCGAAACACAAATTCTACCTTTAATGGATAGAGCCAGACTTTTTGCAAAGAGACTCTACCAGTTAATACTCCCACCAGCAGGGAAAAATGTTTCCATTAATCCCTATCCTCTCGCACGCTCTAGTATTTAACTTTTTTTTTTCCCCAAGTTTGAGAAGTGTTAAAATGAGCTTTCTATCATTTTACTGATTACTAATGAAATTAAAACTCTTCATATGTTTATGAGCCATTCATGTATCCTTTTCTAAGATATTCAGGTCTTTTACCTACTTCACTATTTAGTGGGATTTCTGTTTCATTTCTTGATTAGTAGTAACTCTTTATATATGCTTTATAGATTGATAATACAATTCTTTCCTGGCAGTAGATCTGCAACATCTTCTAAGTTTTTGTTCATCTTTGTTTTCTTTGTAGTATCAAAAGTTGTTAACTTTAATGTGAGGTTTCATCGGTTATTCTATTTATGGTTTAAATTTTGGGGGTCTTAAGAAACCCTTCTTACTCAAAGGCCATATGGCTTCAATATTGTCTTCTAGAAGTTTTATGGTTCTGCCTTACATATTGAAATTTTTAGTCCACTGAAATGAATTCATCCAGTTTCCTCTCATGTTATTTACATAGAGTATAGTTATCAAAGCCAGAAAACTAACATTGAAAGACTACACAACACTACTAACTACAAGCCTTATCAGAATCTCAACAATTTTGCCCCCACTAAGATCCCTTTCATGTTCAAGCATCCAATCCACAATCAGACATCTCATTTAGTTGTGTTGTTCTTAGCCCTAAACTGTGACAGCTCCTCAGTCTTCCCTTACCTCAATACTTTCAATGAGTACTGGTCACTTATTTTGTAAAATATAGCTCAGTTGTGGCCTTTCTGGTGTTTTCAGGAGATTATAAATTCTCGCTTAGAATATCCTAGACGTGATGTTGTGGCCATCGTTTTTCACGTCAAAGGGTTATAAAGTCAATAGCTTAATCGTGATCACTCTGTAAAAGTGTTTTCCATGTGTGTCCACTGTAGTATTTTCCCTCTATAGTGGATAAATATTTGGGAAGTTACTTTAGACTAGGTTAATGTCCTATTTTTCTTCAAACTTTTGCCCACTGATTTTAGCATCCACTGGAAGATTTGGCTTGTAATAATTATTAGTAAGGTTTTTGCCTAATGCGGTGCTTGTATCATTCCTTCTATATTCATTTGAATTCTTCCATAAGAAAAGGCTATTTTTTATCCCCATTTCAGCAGTATGGACTCAATATCTAGTCTATGGGCTATAATTCAACACTATTTGCTGTTTTGTTCTTCCACTTGGTCCAGTTTTGGACACTGGAGCTTCTTCAGTTTAGTTCCTGGATCCTTTTAACATGCTCCAATCTTTTTAGCATTTACTTTTTCACTTTTTAATATGCCCTCTTATTGCCTTTTCTTTGTAGGAGTTAACAAAAGTCTGATGTCAATCTAATAGTTTTGCCTTTGAAAGTTGAATGTTTTACCTGAAGGCTTTGACAAGTTTATATTATCTTTGAAATCTAAGAATTTGATTTATATGTAAAACCTAAAATAACTTATCACATCTTCTGAAAGAAGTTATCTTTTTCTTGCTTCCTTTTTTAATACCTTCTTTCTCTCCTTCCTTCCTTTTTCTCCATCTGCCACTCTGGTCCTAGCATAGGCTAGAACCACTTTCTTGATCACAGTCCAGTCTCACCCCCTGTGAATAATTTTCTAGAACTCCTGGCTCTCTGCTGTTGGTTCTGCCCTCTGAGTCATTCTTCCTTTTTCATAAAAAATTGCCTGAGGTCATGGCAGAGTAGATTTCTAAGCTTGTTCCTGTTGGCAGGAAGTTAGAAATCCGAAGTCCTCTCTTCACTTTGTGCTGGTTCTGCCCCCTTGAGTCCAAGCTAGTATAAGCAGATCTTTAACTTACTAATATAAAATGCTAAGACAGATAGCAATAAATTACAAGTACACTAACCACTTAGATAAGGGGGTAATTAAGAAATAAGCAGTTTTAGGGGTGCCTGGGTGGCTCAGTTGGTTAAGCCTCTGACTTCAGCTCAGGTCAGGATCTCACAGCTTGTGGGTTTGATCCCTGCATCGGGCTCTCTGCTCTCAGCAAAGAACCTGCTTCGGATCTTCTGTCTCTCTCTCATACACACAAATAAACATTTAGGAAGTAAGTAGTTTTAGACTCTGATGTCAGATTTCAGTCAAATGCATAACCTGCCACTTGCTAGCTATGATAATATGGGCTCACAAGAGTTCCAATTTATTTCTATCATTCTGAAATGTAAACACAGGATATAAATGAGTAAATGTTTAAAATACATTCAGGACTTGCTACACACTGAAAACGAAGTATATTTTGGCTATTGCCAAATGGTTGTTATTCCTTTCCACATAGCCTTTATATTCAGCATGGGCAAATTAACAGAAGATGGACAGCAAGACTGAGCAAAGAAAAAAAAGAACTATAAGCTATTTAGCTGTTGACCAACATTTTTAATATATGTGGTGGTAGAATTTCTTTGGTTATATTGTTTCATTTTATTTTTTAGGTGAAAGTGGCACCATTTAATGGAGAAAAAAAAAAAAAAAGCCCTGAGCAAAGTTAGGTCTTAGTTTTTTATTCCGGCTCTTCCTCTAACCAATAGCTACTTGATGTGAGTAACTCAACTCTCCTGAGGCTTAAGGTCTGTATCTGCAGGATAGGAATTCTCTCCCTGCCCCATTCTCTGTCCATGGTTATGGTCAGTATCAAATGAGACAATGAAGCTGTCAAAAGTAGAGAACCATCACAGAGTACCTCCTGTGAGTCACTTGCCAGATATACATCATCCCATTTAGACCTCTCAAAAACCTGGAGATGGATTTTGAGCAGCTTACGTATAATGAAACAGACTCAAAAAGTGTAAGTAACTTGTTTTTGGTTACTTGCTACAAATGGTACAGTTAGGTTTGAATTTGGATGTGTCTCCAGTCCACACACTTTCTCATGACGTTGAACTTGGGAAAACTTATCAACCTCTTATTATATCCCAGATCATGTTAATCATGCTGAATGGCACAGACTCAGGGAGCCAGACCTGGAAGCAGATGTGCTGAGTTGGGGAGTGGGGAGAATGTGAGGGCAAAGCCAGTGCTGGAAGAACCATCAGGGAGCCAGAGCTAGGTGGACGGCACTCAGATAAATGTAGGAAATCTAAATGGAAGGAATAAAACATCAGGATGAAGGGTCATCCACAAGGGGCCCAGAGGTGAGGCTTTGCAGCCAAGACAGATAAATGTGGTTCAGCAGAAGGAAGCCAGCAGCAGAGAGTGGGACCTCCATCTTGGGTCAGAGATCACAGAACAGGAAATATTTTTATCTACTTCTGCATTCCCTCTGCCTGGTAGATAGTAGATGCTCACAAATAATTATCAAATAAATGTGGAGGTCCAAGAAGACAGTTCTAGAAAGTTACTGAGGTAGTAAACTCAGTTATCAGAACTAAAAGGTCACTTCCTCCTAACTGGCAGTAAGTCGAATTGCTGAGTCAATTAACAATATCCTAAGGGACCTCTTACTGACAGTCCAAAATGGACCTTAGAATTCAGGTAAGGTTTGACCTGCGGGTGGCAGTCAACCTCACTACCAGAGAGAAAGAACTAGGAAGCGGGGGAGGGAGACCAACTTCAAGCCCACACCTTCTTTCAGTTTTACCTTCATAAATGTGTCCACCAATCCTAACCCCATTCCAGCTGCCTGTAATGCTTTTCTACCTGCAACCTCAGTCCCCAATCGGTGAGTGTTGGGCACCTGGTACATTCAGAAATGAGCTGTGAAACCATTTTCTCCAGGTATCCAGAGCCTGGTTCTCGTTAAGTTCACTGTGGAATCGGGACTCTAGCTTATAATTCCAGCCTATTCTCCAGAATTTAACCTGTGCTCCTAAGGGCTCAAGTTTTGGGTGGCCCTGTAGTTGATACAAAACCCAAATTCATAACCTGATTGCCTTTTGATACAAAGGATTGCTATCACTGAAAACGAATGTATCCAGATGCACCATTACCTCTCCCTGGCCAGTAAGAACTCCTCACCGAGATTGGATCTAAATGTATTCCTTGATTTGTGAATTTATGAGGAATAATTTTGCCTCACACTGTCCCATCTTCAATTTTCACTCTCTCTCCTCCATCACCTCCATGTCCTGGATCTCTCGCTCTCCACATTCCATTCTCTAGAGCCTTGTGGGACTTACCCTCTTGTTTCACAGCCAGTTTCATGACTACTGAGGAGATGCAGGTGATAGGCCTTTATCTTGATGACTATTTCTAAATACAAGTTCTCGAAAGTTGCTTTACTTCCAAATCTCTTAATTCAGGATAAGACAGGAGTCCTACAAACCATTAGAAAGCTTTGGGCTTTGATTTATGGAAATTACTCATAATCTGCTCTAGGTATTAAAAATATGTATATTTGCTATCTCCAAATATGGGCAAAATGATGGATCAGCTGAAGAGGACAAAGGTCAACAGTGTTCTGAAAGGAAAGAACGACTAACCAGCAATCAGTGCAATAGGTAAAGAGCTAGGATTAGTATAGAGGATTTGTATTTATTTCTGTTATGATCTGAACTTAAAACATCTACTAGTCATATTTAGATCTATCCAACACAAGAGTAAAGAAAGCATTACCTTCATTTTAACACCTGTTACAGAATGCAAGTACTCCTAATATACTGAAGTTTAATGATCATCGCAATCCCCCATATTAGCTTAGAATATGTCAGAGCACACAGAATACTTTGTTCACTTTTTAGAATATAGTTAAGGGAAATACTAAATAGGTTTATCTGGAGACAGCATAAAAGGTCATCAGGAAGGTTAGACTTTGAATTTTGCTTTATGTAGGACCAAAAGAAAACAAAAACAAACAAAACTTTCATCCTATATTTTTTCCATAGAGGACATGGTCCATGGACACATTTTTGCCCTTAGAAAATTACTGAATATGAAAATAGAAACACTAATAAAAACCTTTCGGCTTCTTTTCAGCTCTTCACACATAGTCTAGAGTTCACACTACGCTTATCAGGAGAAATCTATGGAAAAGAAAGCTGAACAGAACTGTAAATCATCAACTGGCTTAACCTTGTCAAGCAGGGATAAAACCAGAAGTGCCATAGAACATGGACTGACAGCAGTGAAAACTGAAGAAAACACTGAGAAGATAGTGAAAAAGTTATTGAGGTCTGTACTCCTCCATGGCCAAGATCAGAAAAAATTGATCTACGTATTTTAGGTTTTAGCAAACGGGTAAGTTCCAACAGCCTTTTTAACCTTTCTAAACCTGTTTACACAATCTTGATGACGGGCAATGAGGGTCATCTGGAGAGATAACATTTCAAATTGTACAAATTACATTCCTGATGTCCTAATACCGAGGTTATTCCAGTTCAAAAACTGTATAGTGGACCATGTAAGGTCATAAGTTAGAGACAAAAGATTGAGACTCTAGTAAAATTCTTGTTTGTTTTTTTTTAACTTTAGTCTTTAAAATTTTTACTATCGTCTTTAAAATTATGGTAAAGTATGCATAAAATTTGCCATTTTAACCATTTTCAAATGTACACTTTAGTATTAAGTACATTCACACTGATGTATACCCAACCCAGAACTCTTTTCATCTTGCAAAACTGAAACTCCATTGCTATTCCCGTTACACAACTCTTCATTTCTCCTTCCCCTCAACCCCTGACAACTACCATTCTCATCTCTATTAATTTGACCACACTAGGTACTTGGTATAAGTAGAATCATACAATAGTTGTTTTTTTGTGCATGGCTTATTTCATTCAGCATGATGTTCTCAGTGTTCATGTGCCACATGTGTCAATTTCCTTCCTTTCTAAGGCTGAATATTCTGTTGTATACATATACTACCTTCTGTTCATCGATTCATCTATAGAGGGACACTTGGATTGCTTCCACCCTTGAATAGTGCTGCTATGAACTAGTCTTTGTTTTAAAATCCATTTCACTGTGCCTCAAACCCACATTCGTGAAAATATGGCAACATCAAGTCCCTCACATTCCTGCTGAATGGAAAGACTAACCACAAAAAAAGTGGTATGGCCTCTAAAACGGTAAAGAAAGGCAGAGTCCCCAAACACGGTCCGTGCTCAGAAATGCTTATTTTGGGTTTTGGGGTTTTTTTGTTTTTTTTTTGTTTTTTGGTTTTTTTTTTAGATCTTCCATTGTATCATTCCAAAATATTTTAAGTCAACATACACTTAATACATATTAGTTAGGTCTTGTCTGCATGTGAGCCCTTGGTTGTTAAGAAGGGGAGACTGCTAACTATATGTTTCTCTGAGAGAAGACAAACACCATAACAATTATCATGATACACTAAGGCTTTTGAGAACAGGTAGATACAATGATCTTTTTGAATATAAGGACATACGGGAAATAGAATTGAAAAATTCTACTCGCTAGTCATTCAAAGAAAAATGTAACCATATCAGAACAGATATGCATTTTTAAAAGGCAGACTTCTATAAAACGGTACTCCTATTACAGTAAATCACTAAAACAATTGTTGGAATAGCGTAGTTTCTGTTTTCTATGTGGATCCATGAAAAGACCTGCCAGAAACTGTCAGCACTCAAACCTCTACATGATTCAGGACGGTAGGCCCTGACTATAACCTTCAAATTAGCTTTAAAATGAGTCAAATTTAATCAATCTCAGCACATTTTTGTGGGCTTAAGATCAACCTAAAAAGGTTAAGAACAGTTATTAAAGTTTAAATCAAATGATTAGGTTTGGAGTCAAGAAACCACTTTCTGAAATATAGTCTTGGTATATCAGAAGTAGAAATCTGACATTGCTACCTTTTGTTCAAGGGTGTGTGGACTCTAAGTTGAAGTATAGTTGACACACAATGTTACATCAGCTTCAAGTATACAACAGTGATCAGACAACGATGTACATTATTGCTATGCTCACCACGAACGTAGCTACCCTGTCACCATCCATCCCTATTATAATGCCATTGACTATATTCCCTATGCTGTACCTTTCATCCATAACTGAAGCCTGTACTTTCCACTCCCCTTCATCCATTTTGCCCATCCCCCTTAGCACCCTCCCCTCTGGCAACCACCAGTTTGTTCTCTGTATTTATGGGGTTTTTTTGTTTGTTTAGATTCCACATGTAAGTGAAATCATACGGTATTGTGGTATTTGTTTTATCTCACTGGACTTCCCAATTATTTCAGTAGAAGTGTCTAGTCAACAGACAAACATGTACAAATCTGAAATCTCAAAAGGTCACTAAAGGAAAGGAAGAGAAACCCCTATTTACAATTTTTCTATACTAGGGACAAGATTAGATGTCTTTATAGGCTTTCTTATTTAATCCTGTAACAACACTACAAAATGAGATTAGCTCCATTTTACAGATGAAGAAACTGGGGTTTAGAGAAATCACTTAATTTGCCCAGGGTCACATAGCTGGCAACTGAAGAGGGAGAGACAAACACTCTGTTCTATCTGAATCTGAAACCCACACTCCTCCCTTAACAGGATCTTCAGGTTTTACAAAGTCTTCCTCCAATATTACTGCAGTAGATGGTTATATGTCAAGTAGCTTTATTCTTAGCTACACCTTTTTTCCAAATACTTCAAAGTTTGACCAATAAGAATCAAATAATGATGTGCTAAAAAACAAATGTGAGATTAAACTATGTTTGTATGATTTTCTGGCATCATTCTAAATCATTAATTATTCTAGAATGTACTTGGAGATTTCTGGTATATGTACCACTTGTCCTATAGAATCACAGATAGTGGTATACGAAAGGATGTGTTAATCTTCTCACTATGTGATCATCTACACTTAACAATCCTCTATGGAAGTAGTCAGGAGTCCCTTATTATGACACACATGCAGGATCTAGGGAACACAAAATATTCTGTAGATTCTCTCGATTTTTGAAGCACAGAAAATCCAAGAAACAGTCAAGCAAAAATTACAGCCTTTCTTGAAAGTTCAGTAGTTTAGCAGGTTTCTGCCCACTGAAAGTTTGCCTAAATCTTAATGTCAAATGTCTATTATCTTAATCTGCCATATTTCAGGCCAAGCAGATGGCCTCCATATTTGAATTGTTCCCAATTAATCTATAGGCACTTCTCATGTATTATTAGCACCTCTATTTCCTAAATTCTCAACCTCCTGGTCCCTCAAATCTACTTGTAAAACTCACAAACTAACACTATGTAGAGAGTAATTATTCTCAAGCTAGAGTTGAATGGGTGAAATATCAATGTCCTATGAGATTTTTTTTTTTTTTGAACTTCTACAACTCCACCCACATCTTCTGGTTTTGATGTCCAACTATAAGACACTTGGAAAAATCTCAGGAGAAAGAAATAACACATGAACTTTGAAAAATTATATCCCAGCCTGCGAGAAGGGGGATAGCTCCGAATCTGGAGCAAGGGGCCAACGTACATGGCATGAAAAAGCCCCAAAGTTATCCTGAAGCATGTAACCTCTTGAAACCTGTACCACTGGTCCTTGGCTCTTCGATTCTGCTGACCAATCAAATGCACAAAATATTCCTGGAATAAAAACATTCAAATTTCAAGCAGTTTGGAACTGAAGATCTTTAAAAAATTTAACTGGATGAAAAACTCACTTGTTAGCTAGAACAAACGAAAACTTTCTCAAGCACATCACACAGGAACCATTTCACCCATATGGTCTACAATATGTAATTAGCACCTCACTAGTTACAAACCAAGCTTCCTTCCTTCCTTCCTGCCACAATCTTCACCGTGCCCAGAGAGAAAGAACAGAAATTATTATATCCATTTTAGAAATAAGAAAACTCATGCTCTGGGTGAGTAAATGTGCTGCCAGAGGCAACACGATCAGGAAACAGCAGAGTCAAGAGTAGAACCCTAGACAGACTTTCCTATGGAGCACAGAACTGAGAAGGATTTAGTGACTTCTGTAACAATTTCCAAAGTGAATTTTGTCAGCAAAAATCTAAAAGTAAGTTAGCATTTGTACTTTGCAGGTCTTCAGAGTTTTTTATTTCCTTTACCTGAGTAATTTTACTGGATTCTAGAAAGTATCGGTCCACAAGATCTTGAAAAAGAAATTGATCCGTCAACACAGAAAGTTAGAGAAACACTGTCCAGCTCTAAATCAAATCTCTCCCTGAATCAAAATTAACCCTTATGTGTGTATAGGTGAAAATAAGTATATACTAGGAATTCTAGATACCATCTTAAAATACTTTGTTAAAGAAAGCAAATATTCCCAAATAAGAATTTTCTATCTTATAAAAGCAGCATATAATGCACAAAGGCATAAAGACTGGACTTTAAAATAGCTGAAGGGCCAAGGACAGAATCTGAAAGTCAAGGTTAAATGTTACCAGTAAGGAGGCAGGAGTTTGACAAGAACATAGTTCTTTCTTCATGGCACATAGATAAAACCAGAGCCCCAGCACGGACCTCTCCAGGTGACCTCTGGTGGCCAGCCACTCCCTTGGGTCACTGAACCTCTCTCCTAGAGAGAACATCCAGTGCCTTCCTCATCACCTTGAGTCAACCCACGGGTCAAGAATAAATGGCATTAGCGATGTCCCTGGCACCCAACTGAATGACAGTGTGATCTGCTCAGTACAAATTCCGTCGTGGGTTTTTTTTTGTTTTTGTGTTTTTTGGGTTTTTTTGCGGGGGGTGGGCGGGGAGGAGTACGTAGAGTACTTGAATTCAGGTTTGATACAATTTATAACATAAAAACAGGATTATTTTTTGAGGTAATAAACTATGTTCTGCAGTTTTCATCTAAGGTATCTTGGTCCTTTAACACTAAGAAGTTTTGTAATAGAATTGCCATGAACATTCTTGAAACATGAATTATTTCATATTCAGGTTCATTTTCATTGCCTTAATTTTCAGGTAATTCTACTTCTTTGTTCCACCCCGAGTAGCACTTTACCTTCCCTGGTATTTCTACATCCAAATAATTGCAGATGGTTAACAAGGCCTAGCTTTGCTGTCTCTAAGCCCAGGTGAACCTACTTAATTCCTTTAACCTATCCCTCCACCCTCCTCCGTCATCTTCCTGATTTCTCCTCTGAACGTTTTCCAAGAAAATGTCCACATCTTTCCTGGTCTCAGGCTCCCAGAACAAATGTGGTTTTCAGGTGCCATTTCATCAGATTCACTTCCCTACCCTGAGGTAAAGCTCTTGAATTCCTCACATCCCTTTGGTCCTTTCCCCTGTTCTTACATCCAGGGTGGGTCCAAGGTATTTCACTGCCCAAGGCAGTGCTTTCCTTCTCTGCCAGTAACTGGATCCATTTCAGAAAGGTTTACATGCTCCTCACCCCGCTCCCACTTTTACTTCTGAGTTATAGATATTCTACTAACTTATCAGGGTATCAGAGACTGTAAATAAATCCAGCGTCTTATAGTATTTGGAAAGTTCACAAGCTCTGGAAGGCAGAAGCATGGCATCTGGCAATTCGTTTCATTTCCAAAAGCCCCAGCATCCTCATCTTCAAAAGCAGGTGGTAAGAAAATATATGTAAAACTAAGAAAACGTATACAAGTTATTTTTAGCACCTAAGGATTTCTATAAAGACTTTTGTTCTTTTGTTAGAAGTCAGGGTTGTTGGGGCACCTGGGTGGCTCAGTCGGTTAAGCATCTGACTTTGACTCAGGTCATGATCTCGCAGTTTGTGGGTTCTAGCCCCGCATACGGCTCTGTGATGACTGCTCAGGGCCTAGAGCCTGTTTGGGGTTCTCTCTCTTTCTCTGATCTTTCCCCATTCACGCTGTCTCTCTCTCAAAAATAAACATTAAAAAAATTTTTTTAAGTCAGGTTTCTTAAAACATTAGGTAACAAAATGCCTTAGCAAAAGCAAACAATGCATAAAGAAGAAATGCTACTAGTTATCCAGACTTCATGCTTTCTTCCTCAAAAGTTTTCAAAGTCATTGAGGACTGGTTGTTTAAACATATACTGAATCAGCTCCAGTTCTATAAGGGAAGAGTTTTCAGCACACTCCTTAGCATCTGTTATGTTGTCCCTTCCATTACGGAGAAGGTTTTGTGATGTTAACTGAAGTTTATATTTAAATTACAAAAAGAAGGCGTTGGGTATCTATGTAGCCTCATGTTTTCAAAAACCATATTACAATAGCTACCTTTCAGTAGCTACAATAGCTACCCCGACTGAAAGAAAGAAGTACACTGAAGTGTACAAATTATCAGACTCCTTTAAAAAGGGGTGTGTTGAGGCACCCCACTGGCTCCAGCGGTAGAGCATCGTCTCCAGACTGTGAGTTCAAGCCCCATGTTGGCTGTAAAGATTAGTCAAAAATAATAAAATCTTTAAAAAGAAGAAGAAGAAGAAGAAGAAGAAGAAGAAGAAGAAGAAGAAGAA
>NW_024412405.1:29708861-29718048 GCF_014898765.1 Herpailurus yagouaroundi
AAGAAGAAGAAGAAGAAGAAGAAGAAGAAGAAGAAGAAGAAGAAGAAGAAGGGGGTTCCTGTGAGAAATACGACCACTGCCCCAATCAAAGGAGGGGCATGCAGAGTGGGAGAGCAGTGAAGCAAGGCTTTAATCAAAGTTCTTGCAAGAGTGGGTGTGTCCGATGGACAGGCACTCTCAGGGTGGTTACAGCAGGCAATTTATCTCCTAGTTGCAAGTCCCTCCCCCGACTCCTCATTGGCTGAGTACTACAGAGAAACTTCTGAAAGTTTACGCAGAAACTTCAGTTCTTTGGCACGTGTCCATTGTAAAGCTCAAGAAAAGTAAGGCCGTGAAATAGAGAGAGGAAAAAAAAACCAGGAAGTGAAGTGTCTAAGGGTTTGGGACTCCACTGTAGGGGGCAGGGGTTCATACATATTTCCAATAGGTTGTAAACCTACTGTTGACAGCACAGCTTTTATTTGGTATTTCTGAAAATGAATCCTCTCACTTCTCACAGTTCCTACAGGAATTTTTTAAATAAAGGTAGTTGCCATAGTTAGCTTTAAAAAAAAAAAAAAAATTTCACAGAACATACCCAATGTTGAACACACTCAGTTTTTGCTCAAGAGCAAAAGCATTTCTTTTCCGTATCTTTTCTGACACATTCTTCACCAGCTTTAAAACTCTTTTTGTTGGGATTATCAGTCGCTCTGTAATTCCTGCACAGCCTTCCACAGGAGAAAGACCAAACCTAGTAAAGGAGGACCTACTCACCGCTCCACTTCCACCGACCGCTGGAACGTGTGAGACACCAGCGCAGCTCCCGGGCTGGGACCAAAGCCCTAGCTCCCCTATTTATCGGGTGTGTTAATGACCAACAGTTCTCAGTTGTATCCATTTCCAGTAATTGCCCTGCCCTGAAGATCACCCCTTCACCCAGAGATCACCACCCTATTCACCCATCCGATGATTGGTCAGTTAAAGACACTAAAGGCATTGGAACAGGCTGAGGCCTTGGTCTCAGGTGTGCTGTGGTTCACCTTCCTTCATTCCCCCTGAATGCTGAACTCGAGTGCTCTCCAATAAACTCCCTGCACCTGCATCAGTCTTAGATTCTGTTTTCCAAGGACCAGGTATGGTCCAAGAAAGCTGCCTCTGATGAGCAGCTGGCCTGCTGGGCTTAAGGATCCCTGGTAGTGCAGAAGCACAGAAAGCTGCTCACACAGGTAGATGGTGCAATTGTTCAGAACCTCATGGGGTGGGGGAAATGATTAAGAATAAATGAACAAATATCATACCTTTCCTCGGTAAGATACATTTATACGTGGCTGCAGGAATCATCTTTTTTTTTTTTTTTTTTTTTTTTTTAATGTTTACTTTCGGGAGAGAGACAGAGCATGAGCTGGGTGGAGAGAGAAAAGAGGACATAGAGTCCAAAGCAGGCTCCAGGCTCTGAGCTGTCAGCAGACAGCCCGTCACAGGGCTCGAACCCACAAACCTTGAGATTATGACTGAGCCGAAATCAGACACTTAACCAACTGAGCCACCCAGGCTCCCCTAAGATAGAGCATATTCTAAAATAGAGTGGATCATGATGCAGGTTTGTGGCTCAGGTTTACTTTCAGGAAACACTCAAGGCTTCTTAGTGAATCTAAGCACAACATGTAACCTTCTAATCATAACCAACCTAGTGTTCAAAAAGAACACTAGTTATTGGTTTACAAGAGAATTCTATCTCAAGTGAAACTGACATAGCATTTTTTGTAGACATGCATACATTGGTTCATTTGTATACAGTGTAAGTTTTTATAACATCAAGAATAAATACACCATTGGGGTGCCTGGATGGCTCAGTCTGTTAAGCGTTTGACTATTTAGGCTCAGGTCATGATCTCCCGGTTTGTGAGTTGGAGCCCTGCATGGGACTCCATGCTGAGGGGCAGAGCCTGCTTGAGATTCTAGCTCTCCCTCTGCCTTTCCCCTGCTTGTGCTCTCTTTCTCTCTCAAAATAAATATGTTTTTTAAAAAAGAATAAATACACTGCAAAATTATCCTGGTCCTTAAAAGTTATCTTTAGGGGCGCCTGGGTGGCTTGGTCAGTTAAGTGTCCGACTTCGGCTCAGGTCATGATCTCACGGTCCGTGAGTTCAAACCCCGCATCGGGCCCTGTGCTGACAGCTCAGAGCCTGGAGCCTCTTTCAGATTCTGTGTCTCCCTCTCTCTCCACCCCTCCCCTGTTCATGCTCTGTCTCTCTCTGTCTCAAAAATAAAATAATAAAAAAATAAAGTTATCTTTAAATATTTAATGCCTGTCTAATTGAGGACACTTGTGACCTTAGGTAGCTTATAGTATGTCACTACTTTATATAGCAATACTCCAAAGAAACCTGTCATGTTCAGACTAAATTTGTGCAAGGCAAGATTCAGTATGAAACATATCCCAGATCACTTTGGACATTTTTAGCATATATATGAAGCTGGCCAGGGACAGAATGCTCACAACAGATATTCTACTGTAAGTCTGTAGGGTTGTGGTTTAATTATAAAACCTGAAAGCACATTTCAGGTAGCATATGTCATTGGTCAACTATGCTTCAGACTGTGGGGGAAATATTCCTGAACAAGTCAGTGAACTTCCAATTTGTAACGGATGGAGAGGTAGAACTCTGAAAGGATCAGTTTGAAGGGAGATTATTTCTTTTGCTCATTAATTCATTTTTTGATAATCCTATATTAAGCACATTCATTACAAATCCAAGCTAGAAACTTAAATCTGGAACTTTCTGGTGATGAGTTAACAAGTTAATATAATGTAGCCTTGTCTGACTGAGATTTACTAAACTGGAAAAAGACAAGTTATTAGTTCAGTCTGAAAATTGACTTGGATGAAGAAAAAAAAAAGATATTCTCAGCTAATGGTTCATACAATAGACATTACTGAAACAATTATTTAGGAACTGTAGTGAGGCTGTCCTCTGAGATTTTCTAAATAAGGAAAATAAATTGCCCTCTGAGTCTAAAGTCAAAACCAACTGCAACAAGTACAAAATCAACAAGGAATAGATCACCCCATATGTAAAAGAGATAGAAAATCTTTTACACTGGCACGATTCCAGAGGTCATTTGAATATATGGTCATTTGATTTTTAGGCAGTACATAACTCAATGGAGCATTTGTAGGCAGTAACTAACTCACCCTGGTTAAGATATAGGGTCAAGTCTAGGGGTACCAGACAGGATGAGATCCCTGAGCCTCATTTAGTTTTAACAAGAGTAGCCCTTTCCAGATTATTTTATTCCCATCAGCCGTCCTAAGTGAATTATATATAATATTAATTAATTTTCAACACAAGAATAGTAGGTAGATGTTTGGAAAGTTTTTTTTTAAATAGTGACATAAGACAATGTGTACCCTTCCTATTACTGATTTAGTAATTTCATCTTGTATCTGAAGTTTCAAGAAATAGTCATTTTTTTCTATGCCATCAAGTTTGCTGGTTATTAATTCCTGAACCATATCAGAAGTAATAAATACTGTATTCAGGGAAAACAATGGCATATACTACGCCAGGAAAATTTTTAAAGAAAACAATGGTTCAGGAAAAAACATCTCAATATCACATTAAAAAATTTTTTATTCTGAGTATATTAAAGCAAATGTTTGGAATTCATGTGATAATATTTCTAGTTCAGAACTTTCTTTCAACTCTTTCTACTCAATCAACAACTTTCTCATTCCAAAAAATCTCTAAACTTGCTTAGGCTGTATAATTTATCTAAGAGCATTCAGCTCTCAAACAGCTGAGCGTCCCAAACGTTCATGTTTGACAAAAATGGCAAAAGACAACGAAGAGTTCAATCTAAAGATTTGAATTTATTTTTCCTATTTAGGAGTGAGAATTTAAAATAAAGGGTTAATGCCATATGGAAAAATCCTTGAGCCATATTGCATGGTGTATAAAACACTTAGGACACATAATACAATATTGTGTTACCTTAAAATGTTTTACCTACATTCCTCATCTTTCTCAAAAGAAAAAAAAAAAGTTGAAAGAACTCACAGAAAATGACTTCATAACCTCATAATAATATTAAGAAATGAAATTACAAAATAAAAACCATAACTAAGAAGAATGCAAATATTCCAAAAACATATTTGAGAATAAAACTTTCCAACAAATACAGGAAGTCCTTATTAAATCACTCTTGTAACCCCAGTTTTCCAGAGAACATATCTTGGAGATAAAAATACGGTCATGGCAACAGTACCCTCCAAATCCATCCCAGTTGAGAGAATGCAACCCATTTCAAATTTCTCAACAAGAGAAAGTCCCCAAAAAGGGCCTTCTTGGCTGTAATTTGATATTTGCCATTTTCTTTCTCTTCTATTCTGTAGTGATAGCTCCTATCACTGCTGAAGCCAAAAATGGCAGCTACGTCAGTGTGGTTCACAGAAGTGGTCATCACCAATGGCTGACAAGGACACTGACACTCTGGTAAGACTCATCAACATCCAAGTCAAGGCTTCCTCATATTATCAGTGTTGATGTCTGTGCTCAGTCCGCCATCTCCCATTTCTGCAGAACTGTTGGCACGAGAGGTGATAAATGAAGCAATGGAGATTTATGGAAAGTGTTTATTTTAATGTTTATTGAGGCTGCTATTGTATTCCCTTTACCCTAGAACATGTGGACTAAGTCAGAGGATAAGATGCTATATACAGAATCACCAACTGTCTCTAACTCTGGCCTGTTTTCTTTCAACCAAATGAAAGCATCTCAACTTCTCTTAGGATATTTCTTTCTCAAGAGGATTCAGAGAACTCATATAACTAGATCCCCCCAAGGAACGTCCCCACCTATCCTCCAGACATGGGTGGACACATCTGAACCCCTGGCATTTCCCCATTTACATCTCCACATAGACTTATTATCTTCAACATAAATATTTCCATCTCTACCCCAAAATTACTCTTCCCCTAATCTTCCTCATCTCAGCAACTGGTACCTCTATCTACCCAGTTAATCAAGCCAAAAATGTACAATTCATCTGTAATTCCTATTTCCCTTATCTCCTCTATAAAATCCCCAGCAAGACATATGAGCATTATCGTGCACAAATGTATCTTAAATCTGACCATTTCGCATTTATCCTTCCCTGAGAGCTTCCTAGTTGGTCTTCCTGCTTCTGCTCTTGTCCCTGTGTTGTCCATCCCCCACATAGCCATCACAGTGATCTTTTTAAAAGTGGTCATACCCTTCCCTGCACTGCATGAAAGAGAATCCAAATTCCTCACCATGGCCTATAAATCTTTATGTGATCTGGCCCTACCCACCTGTATTATTTATCTATTGCTGCATGACACATTACCCAAAAACTCACTGCCTTGAAACAATATTTACTACCTTTCTGTACGCCACGAATCCAAGTGTAGCTTAGCGGGGTTCTCTGCTTTGGGCTCTTACGAGCTGCGTTCAAGGTGTTAAACAAGGCTGCAGGCCATCTCAGTGCTCCACTGGGGAGGATCCTCTTCCAAGAGCATCCACATGGTTGTTCGCAGAATTCCATTTATTGCGGGCTGTTGGTTGAGGACCTCAGTTCTCTACTGATTAGAAGCCAAAGGCCACCCCTTATACCTTATCACATGGGTCTCTCTAGGGGACAGCTCAAAATTTTGCACTTTGCTTCACCAGAAGGAGTGAGTCAAAAACAGGCAGAGGAAAGGGGAGAGAGAAGAGGTCCCAGTTTTTCACAACCTAGTCCCAGAAGTGATATTCCATCACTTTTGCCATATGCTATGTGTTAGAAGTGAGTCACTAAGTCCAGCCTATACACAAGGGCAGGAGACTGCACAAGGGTGTGAATACTAGGAGGTGAGTATCCTTGGAAGCTGTCAGAAGCTGTACACCATACCTGCTCTAACCTCAACTCTCAGCCCTCTCACCTTTGTTCCTCAGACCCCAGATACACTGGCCTTCATCCTTACCTTTGAATATATGGAGCTTGACTTTACCTTAGGGCCTGGCCCTAGCTATTATCACCCTCTACCTGGGAAATGTTTTCCTTAGATCTGCATGGGACTAGTTACCACAAGAGTCCATGTCTCTGCTCAGATATTCTGCCTTTTCCTGAACACACTAGCTAAAGGTATCGCCATCACCACCCTCCAGTCCCTCTCTATCCCATAATCCTGTTTCATTTTGGGCTTGGGACTGAGTCACTAAAACAGTCACTCCTTTCTGACTCTTTCTAGACAACTAGAAACAAAACCAATCAAATCAAACAAACAAACAACAACAAGCAAAAAACTTAGAGCTGGCCAAATTAATGAGCATATAGTAGAATGAGTTTCCAAAATTATGAAATATTAAATAAATTAAGAGCAGTCAGCCTTTATCTAGTCATGAAATTCATGTTGACCTCTGACACTATCATGGGAACTTACTGGGCCCAACGCAGCCACACAGCAAGAAGTAAGAATGTAGCAAATACATTTCAAGATGTTTTTCCCAAATTAAATATCTGCACAAACTAATAAAGTTAATTTACCACTAAACTTGAATTTACCATTCATCCCCAACATACAATCAATTAAATATATATTAAAGAAAGAAAGAAAGAAAGAAAGAAAGAAAGAAAGAAAGAAAGAGAAAATGTTTGATCCCTAGAATGCAGGTGTTGGTATATGTGTTGCAAACAGGAATAATTTCAAGTAAAACAAGTACATCTCTGAGAAACGGGCACTTTTGAAATTCAAAGCAGTGAGGAATCCAGAAAGTTTGGTTAACTGTGAGACGTTCTTTACTTCATGGCAAGTCAGAGCATGCAGAAAAGTCAGAACTATTTCATAAGATTTGCACAGTGGCTCCTTACAAATTGAAAGGACTGTTTGGCCATAATCTATGTACTTCCCAAAACAACAACACAAGTGATTATAGCACATGCCCAACATTGATAAGCATGTTTTTATTACTCAGGGAGTTGGCTTCAAAAAGCCGCAGGTTTCATTTGCAGAATTTAAGACAAGATTGAAACCAGTAAATAAATATTTGTTTAGTTTGTTCTTTTTGAATATTGGCATGAGAGTGAGGCTGGTAAAGAAATGTTAATATGCTGACTGCTATGGTGTTACCTGCACTGGGTGACCCGGCATTGCTGTTGGAGTTCCAAGGCCACAACAAATCATACTAACCCTTGGAAATACAGCCACACAATTCATTAGCAGGACTTTCCAAACAGTGTTGTGAAATGGTAAGGACTGCTTCAGTTTATGTTTCGCGGCCAGGTCTCTTGGGACAAAAAAACAGACTTGGCATTGCTAGGATTCATTTACCTGCTCAAACTTTCAGGACCAGAAACTTTATGAGAGCAAACAAACTGTCTTCCACCCCACCCCCACCCCCCACACCATATACTGGCAGTCACAAAATTGATGAGTGACTTCAGGGAACATTTGACCAAATCTAAAGACCAAAAACGAAAAAGAGAAAATTCAAATTATACTTTTTCCTATTGTCTGACGATAAATTTATTCTGAAAAAGAGAATCAAACATCTTGAGTTTAAAAACAAAAACTCGACCCCCAAAAAAAGGTGGAAGAATACACCATGTCCTTTGATAGAAAGGTAAAATATCAACTAGGATTTTTCTAAATTAGTTTATAAATGTAGTTTAATTATAATAATCATACACATGGAGCATTTTAATTAGATAAATTAAACAAAAATAAAAATTTAAAAATAAAACAAAAAGAACTACAAAATTTCTGAAATAATAACAGTCAATGAAGATTAGGCCTCCTTGATATCAAGTCAATTATAAAGCTACAGTTATTATAAACAATATGATCCTGTTATACGAACAGACAAATAGAGCAATGGAACGGAATCAAAATTGCAGAAATAAATGTAAAAGTGCTTAATACTTGATAAAATAATTCAAAGCAAATTCAAATTCTTCTCCATTCAAATCAATGGAAAAGAAGTGTTCAATAAAAGATGTCAGATACGACCAGGTAACAATCTAGGGAAAAGATTTTTGGGCTCCTTACTTCATAACTTCCATTAAAAAAAAAATGCCAGTTCACAGTTAAACATAAAAATAAAACATTAAGGGCATAAGGAAAAAAATACTTAAAAATTTAAGTAATCTTTGAGCAGGAAAATCTTTCTAATGTTGATAAGAAATCCAGAATTAAATTTGAAGCCATAACAATAGAACATTTCTACATGGTAGGTAGATAGATAGACAGATAGACAGATATCATAAATCAAGTCAAAATGCCAAACACAAACTGAGAATAATGTTTGCAATACATGTTTACAATAGGGAATACTCTCCGATAAATGGTGTTGGGGAAACTGTGGATAGCCACATGCAAAAGAATGAAACTGGACCACTATCTTATACCGTATACAAAAATTAACTCAAAATGAATTGAAGACTTGAATATAAAATCGGAAACCATAAAATTTCTGGAAGAAAACATAGGCAGTAAGCTCCTTTGCATAGGTTTTGGCGATGATATTCTGAATCTGACACCAAAAGCAAAACAACAAAAGCAAAAATAAACAAATGGACCAACATCAAACTAAAGAGCTTCTGCACAGCAATAGAAAGCATCAACAAAATGAAAGAGAAGATATTTGCAAATCACATATCAGATAAGAGGTTAATATCCAAAATATATAAAGAACTTATATAACTTAATAGGGAAAAAAACAATCTGGTTAAAAAAATTTGGCAGACGATCTGAACAGTCTTTTTCTGAAGAAGACCCAGAGATGGCCAACAGGTACATGAAAAGATGTTTATCATCATTAAACATCAGGGAAATGCAAATCAAAACCACAGTGAGATATCACTTCACACCTGTTAGAATGACTATCATCAAAAAGATAAGAAATAACAAGTGTTGGCAAGGATGTGAAGAAAAGGGAACACTTGTGCACTTTGGGTGGGAATGTAAATTGGTGCAGCCACTAGGAAAACTGTATAGAGAGGTTCATTAAAAAACTAAAAATAGATATACCATATGATCCAGAAATTACGCTTCTGGGCATTTATGCAAATAAACCAAAAACATTAATTCAAAAAGATATATGCATCCACATTTATTGCAGCATTATTTATAACACCCAAGATATGGAAACAACCTAAGCGTACATCAATGGATGAATGGATAACAAAATTGTGGTATACATAT
>NW_024412405.1:29718148-29740893 GCF_014898765.1 Herpailurus yagouaroundi
TATATATATATATATATATATATATATATATATATATAATAAACATAATGGAATATTATTCAGCTACAAAAAAGAATGAAATCTTGCCATTTGTGACAATATGGACAGACCTTGAGAGTATCATGCTAAGTAAATGGGCCAATCAGAGAAAAAGAAATACCATGCAATTTCTCTTATATGTGGAATCTAAAACAAATAAACAAACAAAAACAAAAACAAAAAAAAAAGAAATTCAAAGATACACAAAGCAGACTGGTGGTTGCAGGGGTAGTGTGAGAAATCAGTTAAGAGGGTATTAAAATATTTAGAAAGAAAAGAAGGAAAGAAAGAAAAAGAAAAAGAAAGAAAGAAAGAAAGAAAGAAAGAAAGAAAGAAAGAAAGAAAGAAAGAAAAAGAAAAAGAGAAAGAAAAGTGGCATTCTTGGGACAGGCTGAATATTCATAACAGGTAGGGAAATAAAAACACTAAGTATGCTAATTTATTATGTGTTGTGATATAAAATGGTTTGTGGAAAATGCTTTTGAGACACCGTATCTACAGTGGTAAGGAACTAATTTTGGATCTAATCATCATTTAAATGTAATAAAGAAAAAGGAATTTGAGTCAAAGGTAAGTTATATAAAAGTAAATAAAAATTACTAAAATTGAAACAAAATTTTTAAAAACACTATGAAACTTTACCTTATAGTAACACATCTAGAGATCTTATGGTTGTAGATGGTTAAACACAAATGTGGTTTGCTGAAATTTTATAGCTATTCTGAAAATATTGCCTTCTAAATGTTTGTAAAGAGTAAGAATTAAGATTTTAATCTGTAGTCTATTTAATAATCAGAGAGGTAATGTGTAAGCAAATTTTTTAAAAAGCCAAAACCAAACTGGGAATAATACTTGCAATTCACACTCAAAAACATCTGATTTCTTTAACACCAGGAGCTTCTAGATATCAATAAGAAAAGACCAATAAAAAGTAAGCAAAATTTAGAAACAGATAAGAGTAAATACAAATGTCTCTTAAAAATATGAAAAGATCTTCAAATGAAGAATAATTCTAAAATGATAATTAAAACTATATTGAAATTCCATTTGTCACCCATCAGACTGGCAAAGTTCAACAAGTTTGGTGAAGTACCATAATGGCGGGTATATAATAAACCAGGAGTTATGTTGCTGCTAGTGGGTGTGCAAATGAATCCAACCTTCATGAAGCACAACTGGTAGTGTCTATCAAAAATTAAATTGTGTGTGTGTGTGTGTGTGTGTGAGTTTATTTATTTTTTGAGAGAGAGAGAGAGAGAGAGAGAGAGAGAGAGAGCAAGCCAGGGAGTAGCAAAGGGAGAGAGGGAGACAGAAATCCCAAGAAGGCTCTGCACTGTGGGACTCGAACTCACCAACTGTGAGTTTAGGACCTGAGCCGAAACCAGAGTTGGACGCTCAACCAACTGAGCCACCCAGGCGCCCCAGTATCTATCAAATTTAAGTGCACATACTTATGATCCAGAAATTCTACCTCTAGGAATTTATCCTATGGAAATACTTAGGCATGTGCAAAATGACATTCACATAAAGCTCTTCACTGGAGCATCGCCTGTATTAGCAGGAGTTTGGAGAGTGCCATCAATTGGGCCTAAATAAGTGGCAAGTCATCTAACCATGGCAGACAACACTCTTGCTTGTCTATCCTATGATCATTCCCCAATTTTTTTTTTTTTTTTTTTTTTTTTTGCTATTGGGCCATATTTTTCTAATCCTCTCCACAACCCCGGGATATTAATCTTGAAGATCCTAAATCAATCGCAGTCTTTTCACTCATACAATAAAATCTGCAGACTACTCTCTCTGGAGGAAACCAAAGGCTAGAGGCTGAAAGATTTACTTTTCTTGAAATACCCCTTTGAACATGTCCTTTGAAACAAGGACATGTATGTATGGGGGAAAAAAATCATAAAATTTTTAAATAATTTATCCTCCTTTATTTATTTATTTATTTATTTATTTATTTATTTGTTTATTTATTTATTTATTTTTATATGTTTATTTGAGAGAGAGAGAGAGAGACAGAGAGAGAGAGAGAATCCCAAGCAGGCTCTGTGCTGTCAATGCAGAGCCTGACCGGGGCTTGACCCCATGAATCATGAGATCATGACCTAAACCGAAATCAAGAGTTGGACACTTAACTGACTGAACCACTCTAGCACCCCCATCCTCCATTTTTTAATTTAAAAACCTGAAGCCTAAAAAAAAAAACTCACAGATTTTTAAAACAGTAGTAGAAATACAACCTAAGTTTACTGTACTCTAGCTGTAAAGTGAGGTGCAGCAAGGCTCAGCCTTTCTGGAAGTGAGGTTTGCTGCTATTTGTTTTAATAGCATCTCTTCACTCCCCAGTGGATATACAGAATGGTTTAGAGGCTGATGACTACAAAATTCGGCAAGAAAAGCTCAAATTCTGTCTCTACTACTCCCCCTACCAGCTACATGACTTCAGGCAGATAATATACTTACTGGAACCTCAGTTGATTCATCTTCAAACAGGCTAATAATGAAACCTTAGAATTGTGAGAATTCAATTAGTTTATTTATTTTTATTTTTTCAATTTTATTTAAATCCAAGTTAGTTAACATTTAGTGTAATAATGGTTTCAGGAGTAGAATTTAGTGATTCATCACTTACATATAACACCCAGTGCTCTCCTTAATGCCCATTCCCCACCAGCACCCCTCCAGCAATCCTGTTTGTCCTCTGCATTTAGGCGTCTCTTATGGTTTGCCTCCCTCTCTGTTTTTATCTTCTTTTTCCTTCCCTTCCCCTATGTTCATCTGTTTTGTTTCTTAAATTCCACACATGAGTGCAGTCATATAATATTTATCTCCCTTAGCTCTATGCTGAGCTTTACTGACTGCTCTAGTGGATGTTGATTATTGTAATGTGTTCACTGATGTAAGGAGATTTCTTTTTTAATGTTTATTTTTGAGAGAGAGAGAGAGAAAGAGAGAGCACAAGCAGGGCAGAGGCAGACAGAAGGGGAGACACAGAATCCAAAGCAGGCTCCAGGCTCTGAAGCTGTCAGCAAAGAACCCGACATGGGGTTGGAACTCATGACCTGAGCCAAAGTTGGATGCTTAACCAACTGAGCCACCCCAACATTTAACCAACTGAGCCACCCAGGCGCTCCTGAATTTTTTTTAATGTATATTTATTTTTGAGAGAGACAGACAGACAGGGTGCAAGTGGGGGAGGGACAGAGAGAGGGAGACACAGAATCCAAGCAGGTTCCAGGCTCTGAGGTGTCAGCACAGAGCCCGATGTGGGGCTCAAACCCACAAGTGGTGAGATCATGACCTGAGCCGAAGTTGGACACTTAACGGACTAAGCCACCAAGGTGCCCCCACCAGGCACCTCTGAATTAAAGAAGACTCAGTGAACTTTTGGTTCCAATCAGGAATTTTTCAGCATTTCTCAAAATAATCAAAACCACCACACCAGCGGTCATGAATCTGAGGTTGGCATAACTCCTATCAAATTAGTAAAAGGTTTTTCTCCTACTTTAGCTTTGCCAGAACATTAGAATGACCTAGCAAGCTTTGGAAAGTACTGTTGCCTGGGTTCCATCTTCAGAGATTCTGGTTTCACTGTTTTGGGCTGCAGTCTGGGCAGCAAAACCTTAGAGGCATTTTTGAGGTTCTCAAGATTGAGAACCCCTGGCCTAGGCTCTTCATTAAATCATCTGCTATTAACTTAGTTGTAGCTATTCTCATCATATTGGCAGAGGTTTTGAAGGTCTATGCATTTCCCCCATAGATCAAAAGTTTCATCAGGGCAAGAGTGATCTCTTTTTTTTCTTCTTTTTTCTATTCTTTCTTTCTTTCCTTTTTTTTTTTTTTTTAATGTTTTAACCTCTGCCTTCTATCTTCCCTTTAGACTTGCGAAATACCTAGCTGAATCTCAGTATTCTCTGGTGATTGATCAGCTATTAAAAATGGAAAAGTCTTACAGCAGCTGGAGGCCTCCCTCCACCAGGGTCTCCCTCCTCGGGTGGTAAACTGTGAAGAGAATCACAGTCAAGTGGGGCACGTCTGCCACACTGCTCTTGCTCCTTCTATGAGCAAATATTTTGGAGAGGGGTTCCATTCTCAGCCAAAACAGTCATGTTCCCGGTTGTTTTTCTTGTCCTCCCAATCATTTGCAACTCTGACCGGATAAAATAATGCACACAAAACCATGCCCAGAAGTAACCAACAATTTTGGTTTTGCTTGCAGACATTTAGGGAAGGAATGCGATATATTAGAAGAGCACTGGATTTGAGGTGAGGACAGGGGTTCAAGTCCTGCACTACCACTTACCACTGGGGAGTCACTTTGCACCACAGGTAGGCCTTCATTTCCTATTTCATAAGACAGGTAATGATGATATAGTATTGTTAGGATAATGAGATCATGTAGGTGAAATTCACTTTATAAAATATAAAGCATTGTTCAAATATTAATTATGGTTGTGAAAGGAATCAGGGACAACACTAAGCAACTGATTATATTGATTGTATTCAACAATTATTTAGCATCTCCCATTTACAATAAAAATATTTCCCTTAGGTCTTTCCTTGTTTGCCTAATATCAGATTCTATATCCCTGTCTAAAATTTAACTTGGTTGTTTTTATTCCTAACATTGTAACAGGACTCCAATTTGTCATCTAAACCCAAAGCAGGTGTGTCATTATTGAGTTAGTCCTTTTTCCAACAAGCTCTTCAGAAAGAGGACATGATATAAAAGGCAAAGTGAAGGAAGCTGATAGGTACCACCCATTCATCCATTCTGTAGGAGTGTGTTATTGAGAACCTTCCAGGCATCTTGAGAGCCCACCAGGGGCAAGTGCTATCTACGGTTGAAGGAACGACCAGGTCAGACACTGGTGGAGCTTCAGTCTGGCAGGGTAACGTGTGATAAATGTCTCGACTGGGAAAGATGGCAATCATTAGCAGGGTACTCCACATAGTCAAAGGCCGTAAGAATTCACCAGCCCAAACAGAGCTGGGCAGGACTGGTGCCCAGGCATGGAGAA
The DNA here is from genome assembly GCF_014898765.1 of Herpailurus yagouaroundi. Taxonomy (NCBI): domain Eukaryota; kingdom Metazoa; phylum Chordata; class Mammalia; order Carnivora; family Felidae; genus Herpailurus; species Herpailurus yagouaroundi. The sequence goes on from NW_024412405.1 coordinate 29,723,212, forward strand.
CAGGAAGGTCTGGGCAAGAGACAGCATGGTTCGTTAGAATAACTGAAAGATGTTCAGTGTACCTGGAATGTCTGAGGGAAAGTGGTTGAGAGAAGAGCCTGGGAAGGTAAATATTAGTCATAAGCCATGGAACCCCTGTCAAGGAATTTGGAATTTATCCTAAGGGCATTGGGAAACCATTAAAAGACTTGAAAGAGGAAAATGATATAATCAGATTCCTAGGGGTTTTGTCTGTGGGTTTTGCTTGGTTGAAATGTGGAGCACGCATTTAAGAGGAGAAGGAAGGGGGAAGGGGACTGGATGTAATGCTCCTGAGGAGAGATGTTTGTGACCTGGTCTTATGTTAGGACAAAAGGAGTTGGAGAGATGGAAGGGAGCAATGTTCGTAAAACTCAAATCTGATCATGCCGCTCCCATGTTTGAAACTCTTCAAACTTTTCCCATTGTTCTTAGAATAAAATTTCAAAAACTTTTAATGTGACTTATAAGGGTACTTCATGTTTTGGTCTCCTTCCCCTTGCATGCTGACCTCTCTGTTCTTTTTATGCGTTAAGTTCTTTGGACCTGAGGGCCATCCACACAACCTGCCCAGAAACTTCACACAGGCCATGACTGGTCCACTGAGCAATGAATGAAGTGGCTGATTTAAGAGATATGGAGGAAGTCAAATCAATAAGACTCAGAGGCTTATATTGAGTCCGAGGTGGTTGCAAGCTATCTGAGAGGAGATGCTAACTAGGCAATTGGAACTAAGTACTTAGCACATGCCAGATTCCATGCCAGACATTTTCACATGTATTATCTCATGTAATTAACTAAAGCCAAAGGTAAATCAAAACCATTAACTATATGACCTAATTTTAAAGTAGGCTCCACATTAATTATGGTAATCTGGACTATGAGAAGCCTATACCTATTCATCCAGGGAAATGAGCATTTTATCCTGAAGGAGTAAAAAACTGTGTAATGATTGAGTCACTTCATTTCCAAAGTATCCTTATGGCATGATTATGGGAACACTTAAAAAACAAAAACAAGTATAGATGGGCTGGTGAGTAATTTTATTCCCACAGAAGAGTTTTAGGTGCCCCTGGTCTTTTGCATGAATAATCACAGGGCCCAGTTCATTTTAAATAAACCAAGTAGAGGTACAGAAGAAATGTCCTAACACCTTCACCTCCAACAACACCCCTCAAGCCACATGACCTTCTACACCAATTTCTGTAAGGGCTTCCCCTTCCTACTTTTGGCAAGGTATTAAAGGCCAGATCTGTCAAGTATTTCTTGCACCTAGCTCATACTCAATGTGTATCTAGGTGCACCGTTAGCGTTCCAGAATACATTTCCACTGTGCCCTTCAACCCTCAGTTTCTAGGTTCCCCAGCAAAAGGACTAAGCTCTTTGTTCCATAATCGTTCAGAAACATGTTCCTCAAGGTATAATCTGTACCTAAGCACACTGGAATCAACAGAGCCGCTTTCTTAAAACAGAGGCTTGGGCCCGTGCCCCCCCCCATCTACTAAGTCAGCATTTCTCAAAATGGGGCCCCGGAGTCTGCATTTAAAAAAGAAAAATGCTGTCCAGGCACTATTAAGCAAACTAAAGTTTGAGAATGTTGAAAAACATTTTAAGTATGGTAAATAATTCTCATTACACATTTTGCTACCACAAATAATTGCGAAATATCTCCTCACAGAAAAGTAAATACCAGAACAATACATACATTAAATAAATAAATAAATAAATATTTGAATCCTCAAGTGAAAACAAGAGACGATTTGAACACTCCAAATTGGACTCCATGAAAGAAGGCTTTAAAAGATTTTACCCACCTACTAGAGTCATTGATGGAGAACAGAGTTGTAAATGTTTTACACAGAAGTACTTAATACCAGATCAGTATTCACTGATTACAAAAAATAAGCTAACTGAAGGGGGTACTTTATAAAAAAGATGTTTTATTGAGAGGTGAGATTTACATTACAGAGTAATTCCTAAGAAATGAGGTTTTTGTTATTAGATTTTGTTTTCTGTTTTGTTCATTTGTTTGTTGTGTTTTGGTAAGTGCTTTTCCAAGAAGTTTCCCAAAAGGAATGGCAGAATTGACTCTGTGAATTAAACTCTCAATTATTACCAACAAACTTTTATCCAATGCCTGTATCATTACTCACAGAAAGACTGTGTGTGTGGGTTTACATACACACACACACACACACACACACACACACACACATATATACACACACACATACATACATATGTTTAATATATACACATATATACAAAATACATAGAGAAATAATAAACTCTCAACCCAAATAGGGATATTTCAGTGTGACTAAAACTCTTTTGTTTTCCAAGACAAATACTATTATTTGAAAGATACTGGATAAACGGAGGTATATGAGACTAAATCCCCACTTAATCTGTATTTTTTAAATTGGAAAAACAGAAGAAAAATCATTTCTGTGAACTTTTTCATTCACAAAGCTGCAGTCTTTTTGTTGTTCAGATACCAAAAACTTAATTTTTAAATACTTTTCTTTTGCAAACTAAATAGAAAATTATATTATCCATCAATTAAACATAGGTAAGAAGTAACAGACATTGAACAGAAGAGAGATACATACTATGCATGCCAGGAAAATTAAAACTTGGATGTTGGGGAAGGGGGGTATGTGCTTTGATGTACAAAAGAACCATTGTTTATGTGGGACAAAATCTCCCCAGTATGGAACAGAGATAAAAAGGAAGGAGTTTCTAGCAGATCAAGGTCAACTGAGATCTATGAATAACATAAATGCTATTAACCTAGTACCGAGTGAATCACAGGAGTTGAGCAGGGGACGGTTATGTGGCAGAGTGTTTTATGTCACTTTGTGTTATATAATGAGCATATGCAGCAAGATTCCTAAATACTATCCAAACTGCCATAGAAGAAGCTTTAGGGAGCTTGAGAGAACAAAGCAAAGAACCAGATCTGAGGCACAGCAAGGTAATAGGGATGTTCAAACAGTGCAGCAAGTTTACATATTTGCAGGCATCCGCACAATCTCACTCTGCAGGAAACAGCGTGAGAAAGGATTCCTTAGTTGGACAACTAGAGGCTTATTATGTACAATGTCGCCTCCCTCATTATGTTCCTAGTTTATTAGTTAGAAGAGATGCAGACGCAATACCTTCCTCTTATGACTAATTTAAATACTGGAAGCCTCGGTGGCTCAGTCAGTTGAGTGTCTGACTTCAGCTCAGGTCATGATCTTGCAGTTCGTGAGTTCAAGCCCCGCATTGGACTCTGTGCTGACAGCTCAGAGCCTGGAGCCTGCTTCAGATTCTGTGTCTCCCTCTCTCTGCCCCTTCCCTGCTCATGTTCTGTCTGTCTCTGTCTCTCAAAAATGAATAAACGTTAAAAAAATTTGTTTTAAATAAATAAAATAAAATACAAAATAAGCTGTGTCTCCTTTCTTCAGGGGAACAGTAAAAAAATCACTAAGTATCATTCTTTTTTCAGCTTAATCTACCTGAAGGCTTGTGATCTCTTTCATCTAAATCTTACTGAAATATATATTTACTGAATATATTGAAATATATAGTCTTAGAAAAAATACATTTTTTCTTTTTTTACATCGCAGACCCATACGTTTTGAAAGCACAATATGAGGAGTTGAAAAAAGGAAAAAACACAAAAAAGGAAAGAAAATGAGAAGGAAACAGAGGACCTGTAACTGGTAACAGTAAACTAATCCAACAGAAAATAGGAAGAAAACAAAAGAAAGAGGGAAAAAAAGAAAGTAAAAGTAAAGAATATAAAGGTAATTTGGAGGTGGCGGGGGGCTGGGTGGCTCAGTCGGTTAAGTGTCTGACTCTTGGTTTCAGCTCAGGTCACGATCTCACAGTCTGTGAGTTCAAGCCCCACGTTGGGCTCTGTGCTGACAGCTCAGAGCCTGGAGCCTGCTTCGGATTCTGTGTCTCCCTCTCTCTCTGTCCCTCCTCCCACCTCAAAAATAAATAAATTTAAAAAAAAATTTTTTTTTAATTCAAATATAAAGAAAGGTAATATTGAGGGGGAGCGTGGGTGGCTCAGTTGGTTAAGCATCCAACTCTTGATTTTGGCTCAGATCATGATCTCATGGTTGGTGAGGCTGAGACCCATGTCAGGCTCCATGCTATCTCCTGCCTGGGATTCTTTCTCTCTCCCTCCCTCTCTGCCCCTCCCTTGCTCTTTCTCTCTCAAAATAAATATTTTTTTTTTTTAAAAAGGTTAATTTTTTTTAAAGTAGACTACACAGTAATATGCTTTTCACTAATGGATTGCATATCCATCAACCCACTTGAGGTATAAAACCTTACATAAAAACACTGAAAACTCATAAAAAGCAAGCACTCTACAAGATTAGCCCATGAATGACATCTTAATTTGACTGCAGCTGGCCATATATATTGGGTTTCTACCACTTAGACCCAATTTCAACCTTATCCATCCATTTATTTAACAAGTGTTAAATGCCTTCAATTAGGCACAGAGAATACTGCAGTGAACAAGACACAGAATTACTGCCCTCACAAAGTTTCTTATTTTAAGACTGATTTGGGTGGTTATAGTGAGTTGAATAGGGTTCTCCCAAACGCCAAGCCTACTCAGGGACGCCTAGGTAGCTCAGTCAGTTAAGGCTCCAACTCTTGATTTCGGCTCAGGTCATGATCTCACAGTTCGTGGGATTGAGCCCCACATTGGGCTCTGGGCTGACAGCATGGAGACTGCTTGAGATTCTCTCTTGCCTTCTCTCTCTGCCCCTCCCCAGCTCGTGCATGCTCTCTCAAAATAAATAAACTTAAAAAAAAAAAAATTCAAGCCTATCCAGAACCGCAGAATGTGGCAATATGGCCTTTACAGCTGTAACTAAGGATTTTGAGATTTAGGGTGGGCCCTAAATCCAGTGTTTGTTGTCCTCATAGGAGGAGTAGACACAGAGAGAAGGCAGTCATGGGAAGATGGAGGTGAGACTGCAGTGATGGAGCCACAAGCCAGGGAAGGCCAAGAACCACCAGCAGCCACCAGAAGCCAAGAGAGAGGCATGGGACGGTTCTCACACAGAGCCTCCAGAAGGAATCAACCCTGCTGAAACCTTGATTTCAGACTTTCTGGCCTCCAAAACTACGACACAATACAGTTTTTTGTTTTATTTTTTTAATTTTTTAATATTTATTTATTTTTGAGAGAGAAACAGAGTACAAGTGGGGCAGGGGCACAGAGAGGGAGACACAGAAACTGAAGCAGGCTCTGGGCTCTGCGCAGTCAGCACAGCGCCCAACGTGGGGCTCGAACTCACAAAGCGTGAGATCATGACCTGAGCCGAAGTCGAACATTTAACTGAATGAGCCACCCAGGTGCCCCAAAATTTCTTTGTTTTAAACCACCAAGTCCATGGCCATTCATTATGACGGCCCTAGGACACTAATACAGTGGTGTTAATGCAAAAATCAGCATGCAGATTACAGTCTCTCATCGCAGAGTGCCACTGAGCATGTGAGTGGCCAGAGGAAATAAAGGTACAGATGGGCGCTGGCCTTAACAATGTCCTCAATAAAAGGACCAAAGAACAGAGGTGAGTTTACTAAAAGGTTCACAAACTATTAAGGCCTGCAGAAATTTTGATGATGTCAAGATTTCATCCAATTCATTTTACAGCTGAAGAAATTGATGTGGTCTGTCTTTTCGCTTGCCTTTCTCCTCTGCCTCAAGTGAGGTGCAGATGGTCTGTCCTATCTCAGGCAGGAAGTCTCTGTCTGGCTGACACCTGGAATGATTCAGCTGGATTCCCAGAGGTGTGGAGGGGATATTTCTTGCCAGTAAGATGGTAACTATAAAATCCATTTACTTTCCAGTTATTACTACTTACTACTTACTACTTTCCAGTTATTATTACTTACTACTCTGTAAATAACAATGGGAGAAGCAAGAAATGTGAACTTCTGTCCTATAGAAACACATTCACAATCACAAATATGAGACATGTCATATTTAAACTGTAAGTAAAGTCAAACAAGTACCTTTTCGGTCCCTGGGTTAAAACTAAAGACTCAAAACAAGGCAGAAGAAAAGGAAACTTTAGAACATTTCTATCAGTGGCATTTAAAACAAGAGCAGTCCCTGATGAACATGGGTGCAAAAATCCTCAACAAGATATTAGCCAACTGGATCCAACGATACGTTAAAAAAATTATTCACCACAACCAAGTGGGATTTATACCTGGGATGCAGGACTGGTTCAATATCCGCAAAACAATCAATGTGATTCATCACATCAATAAAAGAAAGGACAAGAACCATATGATTCTCTCAATAGATGCAGAGAAAGCATTTGAAAAAATACAGCATCCTTTCTTGATAAAACCCTCAAGAAAGTAGGGATAGAAGGACCATACCCCAAGATCATAAAAGCCGTATATGAAAGACCCAACGCAAATATCATCCTCAATGGGGAAAAACTGAGAGCTTTCCCCCTAAGGTCAGGAACAAGACAGGGATGTCCACTCTCATCAGTTATTCAACATAGTATTGGAAGTCTTAGCCTCTGTAATCAGACAACACAAAGAAATAAAAGACATCCAAATTGGCCAGGAGGAGGTCAAACTTCCACTCTTCACAGATGGCATGATACTCTATATGGAAAACGCATATATTGCAGGATATAAAATCAATGCACAGAAATTGGATGCATTCTTATTCACCAACAATGAAGCAACAGAAAGAGAAAGCAAGGAATCGATCCCATTTACAATTGCACCAAAACCATAAAATACCTAGGAATAAATCTAACAAAAGAGGTAAAAAATCTATACACTGAAAACTATAGAAAGCTTATGAAAGAAATTGAAGAAGACACAAAAAAATGGAAAAAGATTCCATGCTCCCAGATAGAAAGAACAAATATTGTTAAAATGTTGATACTACCCAAAGCAATCTACATATTCAATGCAATCCCTATCAAAATAACACCAGCATTCTTCACAGAGCTAGAATAAATAATCCTAAAATTTGTATGGAACCAGAAAAGACCCCAAATAGCCAAAGCAATCCTGAAAAAGAAAACCAAAGCAGAAGGCATCACAATCACAGACTTCAAGATGTATTACAAAGCTGTAATCACCAAGACAGTATGGTATTGGCAGAAAAACAGACACTCAGATCAATGGAACAGAAGAGAGAACCCAGAAATGGACTCACAAATGTATGGCCAACTAATCTTTGACAAAGCAGGAAAGAATATCCAATCGAATACAGACAGTCTCTTCAAGTCATGCTGGGAAAACTGGACAGCGACATGCAGAAGAATGAACCTGGACCACTTTCTTACACCATACACAAAAAACAACTCAAAATGGAAGAAAGACCTAAAGGTGAGACGGGAGCCATCAAAATCCTCGAGGAGAAAGCAGGCAAAAACTTCTTTGACCTTGGCCGCAGCAACTTCTTAACACGTCTCCAGAGGCAAGGGAAGCAAAAGCAAAAATGAACTATTGGTACCTCATCAAAATAAAAAGCTTCTGCACAGTGAAGGAAACAATCAGCAAAACTAAAAGGCAACTGACAGAATGGGAGAAGATATTTGAAACGACATATCAGATAAAGCGTTAGTATCCAAAATCTATAAAGAACTTACCAAACTTAACACCCAAAAACCAAATAATCCAGTGAAGAAATGGGCGAAAGACATGAATAGACGCTTCTCCAAAGAAGACATCCAGATGGCCAACCGACACATGAAAAATGCTCAACATCACTCATCACCAGGGAAATACAAATCAAAACCACAATGAGATACCACCTCACACCTGTCAGAATGAGTAACATTAACTCAGGCAACAACAGATGTTGGCAAGGAGGCGGAGAAAGAGGATCTCTTCTGCATTGTTGGTAGGAATGCAAGCTGGTGCAGCCACTCTGGAAAACAGTACGGAGGTTCCTCAAAAAACTAAAAATAGAACTACCCTATGACCCAGCAATTGCACTAAATACTTAACAAGGTATTTATCCAAGAGACAAAGGTGTGCTGTTTCGAAGGGACACATGCAACCCCACGTTTATAGCAGCACTATCAACAATAGCCAAAGTATGGAAAAGCCCAAATGTCCATCAATGGGTGAATGGATAAAGAAGATGTGGTATATATATATATATACAGTGCAGTATTACTTGGCAATCAAAAAGAATGAAATCTTGCTATTTGCAACTATGTGGATGGAACTAGAGGGTATTATGCCAAGCGAAATTAGCCAGAGAAAGACAAATATCGTATGACTTCACTCATATGAGGACTTCAAGACACAGAAGAGATGAACATAAGGGAAGGGAAGCAAAAATAATATAAAAACAGGGAGGGGTGCAAAACATAAGAGACTCTTAAATATGGAGAACAAACTGAGGGTTACTGGAGGGGTTGTGGGAGGGGGGATGGGCTAAATGGATAAGGGGCACTACAGAATCTACTCCTGAAATCACTGTTGCACAATATGCTAACTAATTTGGATGTAAATTTAAAAAAGAAAAATTAATTAATTAATTAATTAATTAATTTAAAAAACAAGGGCAGAACTTTGCTATCTGGCTTTGAGCAGACTAATTCTACTTAGAAAAACAGACAAGGGGCAGCTGGGTGGCTCAGTCGGTTAAGCGTCTGACTTCAGCTCAGGTCATGATCTCATGGTTCGTGAATTCTAGCCCCACATTGGGCTCTATGCTGACAGCTTAGAACCCAGAGCTTGAGATTCTGTGTCTCAATCTCTCTCTGCCACTCCCCCGCTCACACTATTCTTTGTCTCTCTCTCTCTCTCAAAAATAAATAAAACATTAAAAAATTTTAAAACCAGACAAGCAGGACCATACACACATCCCCCACCCCCCCCCCACACACACACACCCACACCTATTTAATGTGTTGAAAACTATCAAAGTAGCTCCTTGAAGAGATCAAGATCCTTGAAAGAAGAAAAGTTAATCAAGAGGGTGGGCAGAAAGTGGCTGCTGAGATGCAGAGAAACTGAGCAAAACTTTTAGCAGTCTGATGGAACAGGAGAGTCAAAAACGGGAGGTCAGGACTATCAAGAAACCCAAGATATAAGAAATCAAGATCCTGGACAGAAGGGATCCATAGGAAAATCAGCCTGATAGTCTGACCCATGTTTCCTCTGGATACCATTTGTCTGTGGTGCTGGCCAAGAGATAGAGAAGCTGATCCAGAAAGTGCTTGCTAAGCGGCTGAAACACTAAGCAGAGCTATTAAGAGTCTCACTGTGTATTATTATTAATAATAATAAGAGTTCAGGGTCGCCAAAGTGGAAGTGCCCAGGCAAACTGTCCAGTTTGAGCCCTGCATAGGGCTCAGCACTGACAGTAAGGGGCCTGCTTGGGATTCTCTCTCTCTCTCTCTCTCTCTCTCTCTCTCTCTCTCTGCCCCTCCCTTTCTCTCTCTCTCAAAATAAATAAATAAACATTAAAAAACAGGGGGGGCAAACCTTAAATAGTCAAAGCCTATAAGAGGGAGACTCAGGCTCAAATTGGCTTCCCTCTAATGGATTAAGGTGATCTCCACTAACTGCCTTCCAGAAACCAAACAACAACCTCTCCAAAGAGAGTATCATCTAGACCCTCTACAATGTTTCATAAAATTTCCCTGGAAGATTATCAGGCACACCCAGATGAAGAACTACAATTAAAAAATCAAAACAGAAACAGACGCAGTTGTGATTCAGGTATCGAAACTATCAAACCAATGTTAAAACAAGGGCAGATTCCCCTCCCCCCTCCACCTCTACCACAGATCATTCACAAAGTACCACAGACAAACTTGTAGTGCCTGAAACTAGAATGGGGCCCTGCCCAGCTAGGAATCTTGGTAACTCAGAAATGGGCTTCTCCTTGGAAGACATGTGTGTGGAGAGACCTTGAATAATAGCAGGGAAATCTGACTGCCGTCCCAGAGACTCATTCATTACCCTTAGTGATTACTCACATGAACCCAGTACCTCCCCAAATCTCCTAGAGTCTTGAATTGTTGCACAGCCTTTAAATTTCTTTTAATGATTATTTATTTTTGAGAGAGAGAGAGAAAGAGACAGAGCACAAGCAGGAGAGGGGTAGAGAGAGAAGGAGACACAGATTCCCAAGCAGGCTCCAGGCTCTGAGCTGTCAGTGCAGAGCCTGACGCGGGGCTCAAACTCACAAACTGTGAGATCATGACCTGAGCTGACGTCAGATGCTAAACCGACTGAGTCAACCAGGCGCCCCTGAATTTTTTAAGTAAAGCTGAACTCTGTGCGAGGACAGGCGTTAGGGTAGACCGGCTTTGTGGTCAGGAGAAGAGCAGGGGGCTCAGAACATCAGCAGAGAGTTTGCTAGGAGTTGCAGTACAGGCTGGCTGCTGACCAGGACTGTAGGACGGAAGAAAATGGAGATCCCACGAAGATTTAATTAATATTCCTTTACTTTTATTCATAAGAGGCTAGGGGTGAACATGGAAGAGGGGCTGTGAGAATTTCAGCCCCCTGCCCCTGTCTTCTCTTGTCCCCATGTTCAGTCAGTCACAAATCAAAGAATTAATAAAACTAAGACAAGCCTGGGGCAGCCGGGTGGCTCAGTTGGTTAAGCAGCCGACTTTGGCTCAGGTCACCATCTCACAGTTCATGGGTTTGAGCCCCGCGTCAGGCTCTGGGCTAACAGCTCATAGCCTGGAGCCTGCTTTGGATTCTGTGTCTCCCTCTCTCTCTGCCCCTCCCCCACTTGTGCTCTGTCTCTCTCCTCTGTCTCTCAAAAATAAACATTTAAGGGGCGCCTGGGTGGCGCAGTCGGTTAAGCGTCCGACTTCAGCCAGGTCACGATCTCGCGGTCCGTGAGTTCGAGCCCTGCGTCAGGCTCTGGGCTGATGGCTCAGAGCCTGGAGCCTGTTTCCGATTCTGTGTCTCCCTCTCTCTGTGCCCCTCCCCCGTTCATGCTCTGTCTCTCTCTGTCCCAAAAATAAATAAATGTTGAAAAAATAAAAAAAAAATAAATAAAAAAATAAACATTTAAAAAAATTAATAAAACAATTAGAAAAAAAACAAGATAAGCCTCCCCATTACCTAATTCAATTTATTTTCTTTGGTCTTTTCCCTCTCGTTTCTTCTTCCCAGATTCCCTCCATGGATACTGCATTTTATCCTCTTCTTTTAAGGTGCCCTTAAAGCTATGCACACTCCCCCCACCCTCCCCCTAAGCCCCAGCACAGGCCTGTCCCTGTGGTAACAGCTTCTGGAACCAAGACAACCAAGCAGAAAGGAAACTAAGGGGGTGCCCGGCTTTCTCCACCGGCAGCATCAAGTGTGCTCAGAAGGCAGGCAGGGGCTCTGACCCTGATAAGTGCACACACAGGAGTGACCATTCTCTCCACTGGGCCAAGACACATGGCGGGCTTTGCTCTGGTCACATCTGTGCTCTGTGTGTCCTTGCAAGCTAAAAACAAAGGAGAGGGTTTTACCCTGTCTCTCCCTTCCCATAATTACTTTTAGTGGTGAAGCAGTTAATGCGGTATTCCTCCTCTTGGCTCAGAGTTTTCATTCTTTATTGGCACCGTTTCATCCCAGGAGACAATAGCAGATTGTTTCTGGTGTTCGCAGAAGGATCTTGTTCTGACAGGCAGGCTTCCAGTCAACAAGCTTGACATCTTCTGCAAAGAACGTGCATGTGCTGTGTTTGAACCTGACTTTCAAGTGTCTTGTATAAAGACAATCATCCTAATCACAACCTGCAACTGTGTTAGGAACTTGCACAAAACTGAAACCAAAAATACTCCTGAGAGAGACTGAGAGAGAAGCAAAGAGAGGAAAGAGTAGGCAAGGGGTACTGAAATCCTTGGACCAAAATGCTCTGGGCTCTCTTCGTGTCACCTGATTAGAAAAAGCCCTTCTCTTCCTCATCCCTCTGACCTGGTTAGCAGCCTTAAAACAGCGATATTGGGTAATCTTAACCACAGCAATCACCCCAGATGAGGAACTTTCCTGGCAGGAAGAGAAGAAATGGAAAGCAATGCAGGACTCCCTACTGGGATCTGTGGGTCCCTCCAGAGCCAGCAACTGCCCCCTGAGGCCTCAGATCCCCTCCACCAGTGGCCACTCCACGGACAGCTAGGCAGAAAGCACGTGTAGATAACCTTCAGGAAAGGCTGTCCCAGGGGGGACAAGAAAGCTGACGTAGGAGAAACAATCATCAAGTCCTTCCTATAGTCACAGTTCATAAAGCACAAAGCATTTTGGCCTACCATGTCTCAAAACTCTATGTGAAGAAGACAGATTTTTAAGATAAGGAAACAAACTCATTGAGGCAAAGCGACTTGCCAGAGGTCACGTGGCTAACCAACAACAAAGCTAGCTATTATAAAATAAACTTTCTGGAGGAGGAATGACAAATCTGTCATGCAGAAAAATTCCAAATAATCCACCGAGACGCTCTGCGTTCAAGGAGGTGGAGCACAACTCCCCACTCGTTGAGTGTGGGCTGTGCATAGCGACTTCTTTCCAAAGAAGCTGCCATGGAACGGTGAGCATAACTTCACAATGAAGAACCTAATAAACACAACCGCAGACAAGCGGTCAAGGTCAATATCAACTTATAAGTCATGTTGATAGCACGTACCCTAGATCTGATGTGATGAGAATGGAACTTTACCTCCATAGTCTTCCTCCCCAAAACCCATAACCCCAGTCTAATCATGAGAAAGACACTGGACAAATCCCAGCTGAGGGGCACTCTACAAACACCTGACCAGTGTCCCTCAAAATTTTCCAGGTCATCAAAGACAAGGAAAATTTGAGAAACGATCACAGCCTATGGAAGCCTAAGGAGACACGGTTACTAAACGTAATGTGGTACACCAGACGGGATGCTGGAACAGAAAAGGGACAGTAGGTGAAAACCAAGGAAACCTGAATAAATTATGGACTTGAATGAAAATGTACCAATGCTGGTGCATTAATTGTAACAGATCATACTAATGTAAAATGTTAATAATAGGGAAACCGCACTGGGTATACGGGACCGCTCTGTAGTATCTTCTCAATTTTTCTGTAGATCTAAAACTGTTCAAATATTAAAAGTTTATTTAACTAAAATATCAGGCTCTGAGCTCCAACTCACAACTTTCTATAAGAGCACACCGTTCTACCTCTTGTTAAGCAGGCATCTTCTTGGTCTGCAATTCAATCAACATCTAGTTCCCTTGGCAAGCACTAGATTCTGAGAACGCAAGCGCCATGTCAGCTTTTGCTGGGCATTTGACCCCCTAGCGCATTGCACACCACCTGGCACATAGTAGGTACTCAATAAATATTTGCAGAATGAAAGAAACCAGGTTCAGGGGTGTTTAGAACTGGTTTGTCTAAACGTATTAGATTCAAACATTCAACCCTAGGTCAGAGAAAAAGCTAAACTATTTAAGGTATCAAAATAAGAAAAGAAAATCCCAGACCCTATTTCAGTTGGTAAAGTGTTAATTCCAATGGTGGTGGTAAACATGGTCATTTAAGAACAAAGCAGAAACTACAGCAAGGTTACAAATGTGATTTGGAACTCACATTGCAAAGAAGAGGAAAAGAAGAGTCCGTGAACTCTAAGCTACAAGCTGGTGTCGCATTAAAAGTCAGTGTTATCAGTGTGTACTCACAGAAATGCATTTGGAGCCCACACGTTATTCTTTCACTCCCGTGGCTTCTTGGCTTTACTCAAAATACAGTTTGAGATTCCCTACAGAAACGAGACAAAATAATAAAATGATTACAGAATAAACAATGGCCCCATGAGGAAAAGTTTAAAAATTGAGGAAGTTTAGCTAGAAAAGGGAAGAGCTGTTAAGCAACTTGATAATAATTACTTAATATATAACAAGTTTTTATAAGGAGAGAACTAACCACTTCTGTGGCTTGACAGAAAACCAGACAAGAGAGAATTGAGCTTGAATTGCCATCAGGTTTTATCATCAGAAATTTCCTCTTTTATATCCTGGATAGCTTTACAATTAGAATGGTCAGCCATCTGGTCAACATGGCCTACTAAGAATGGTGGCCCTGATGATACCCTTGTCGATCTATGAGTCTATTATCTGACTCAGTCTTCATTCTGCACATGGATAAAATGATGGTACAAGGCTTTCTTCCATCACCAACCAGACCACAGTCTTTACGTGGGCAGAAACCACTTCTGTGTTGTGCACCTCTCCCCTTATCACCAAACATTATTTCCTGGCAGTGAGTGCTCAATAAATACTCGCCAAAAAACCAAGTTAATAAGTAAATCAACCTTGAATAATGAAAACGATGACCAATTATATTCTGCATTTTTAGACTTAAGAGAACACGAAGTAGAAGAACGAGAGCAAAAGAATGTTGCTTTCATTGATCACTATTTAATCATCTAAAAGAACTTAAATAGATATTCTAAAGAAAAGCCTAGAGGGGTGCCTGAGTGGCTCAGTCAATTAAGCGTCTGACTTCGGCTCAGGTCCTGCTCTTGCAGTTCGTGAGTTCAAGGCCCACGTCCAGCTCTGTGCTGACAATTCAGAGCCTGGAGCCAGCTTCGGATTCTTCGTGTGTGTTTGTGTGTGTCTCCCTCCCTTTGCCCCTCCCCCACTAGCACTCTGTCTCTCTGTCTCTCTCTCTCAAAAATAAATATAAAAAAAAAAAAAAAAAGCCTAGAGAAAGGCATTGACACAGTCCCTGACACATTACAAGCTCTGTGGCAAATGTATTTTTTTTTTCAACGTTTATTTTTTTTTGGGACAGAGAGAGACAGGGCATGAACGGGGGAGGGGCAGAGAGAGAGGGAGACACAGAATCGGAAACAGGCTCCAGGCTCTGAGCCATCAGCCCAGAGCCCGACGCGGGGCTCGAACTCACGGACCGCGAGATCGTGACCCGGCTGAAGTCGGACACTTAACCGACTGCGCCACCCAGGCGCCCGGCAAATGTATTTTCTAAAGATGGCCACAGTTAACCTGACCCCTCCCACATGTTCTTACCAAGTGAGACTGACACACCTCCACTAGGGTCTGTTTCCTTTTCTTGAATCTAGGCATACCTTGCAACTGTTCCAAAAGTTGCAAAAATGATGCCGTGTAACTTCTGAGTCAGACAAGGCAACATATGGCTTCAGCTTCTCTCTCTTTTAGGACGCTTACCCTTGATTCTCAGCCACCATATTGGGAAGCAGCCCAGGCCACGTGGAGAAGCCAGACATGCTCACACCAACATCAAGCACTAGACATGGGAGTGAATGCGACTTCAGATGATTCCAGTCCCCAGACTTCAAGTCATCTGCCTGTGGACCTAGTCCTCATGGAGCCGTCTTTCCTGTGCTAACCCTGAATTTCTGATTCAGCAAAACTGTAAATAGTAGCGTATGATTATTAGCATTTTAAACCATAAAATCTGGGGTTATTTATTACACAGCAATAGATGACTAATACAGGTACTTACTAAATGTTAGTTTAACTGGTTTAATTGACTTGAAGATCCCTAATTTAACTGCACAAATTTCCTGAATACCTACTCCTATGTGTCTGGCACAGAGTTAGGCCCTAGGAACATACACAGTCAAGACATGGCCCCTCCCTTCCACCAGCTTCCTGTAAGGGGATTAAACACAAAGTAAAAAGTTCATTTCAGAATAATATGATCTTAAATTTTTTTTTCAACGTTTATTTATTTTTGGGACAGAGAGAGACAGAGCATGAACGGGGGAGGGGCAGAGAGAGAGGGAGACACAGAATCGGAAACAGGCTGCAGGCTCCAAGCCATCAGCCCAGAGCCCGACGCCGGGCTCGAACTCACGGACCGACCGCGAGATCGTGACCTGGCTGAAGTCGGACGCTTAACCGACTGCGCCACCCAGGCGCCCCTATCTTATACTATAATATATAATATATATCTTACACTAGTAGATACTTCCGGGCTGAAACTGGTATCCTAAATCAGGAAGCAATTCCCTTGTCCCTGTGGGCCCCTATTTACTTGAACTGATGGGCATGAGGTCTCCAGGCTTATCCAGTGAGGGTACCGACCGGAACTGTAGCTAAAGAAGGAGTCAGAAGTTATGTTTTCAGTGCACCGAAGCTCCGGAGAAGGGAAGAGATACAGAATGAGGGTTGGTATGTGTTACACAGCGCAGGCCTGATTCTGAGTCTCTCTGAGAGAGGGGTAAATTGAGAAGTAGAAAGAGTTAAGTTCCTGAAAGATCTTGCAGGACCTTCAGCTCTGGCAAGACTGTCTCAGAGGCCCAGTGGTAAAGGTGCAGTCTGTAAGACTGCAAGTATGATGTGACCGCCTTAGTGATTTTTCACTCAATTAATACAAAGTCTATGTTTTGTTTTGTTTTGTTTTGTTTTGTTTTTAATGTTTGAGAGAGAGCGTGCGCGCAAACAGGGGAGGGGCAGAGACAGAAGGGAGAGAGAATTCCAAGCAGGCTCCACACTGTTAGCACAGAGCCCCACGCGGGGCTCCAACCCTGAACCGGGAGACCATGACCTGAGCCAAAACCAAGAGTCTGGCGCTTAACCGACCGAACCACCCAGGCGCCCTTAGGGGTTTTTTCTTTTATTGCGGCAAAAGAGACCTAACATAAAATTTACCATTTTAGCCATATTTAACTGTACAGCTCAATGGCATTGAGTACATTCACAATAATGTGCACTGATCAGCACCATCCATCTCCAGGGCTTTTTCATCACCCCAAACCGAAACCGTGCACCCATTAAGCAGTAACGGCCCATTCCCTCTCCCCCTGCCCACTCCTATTCTACTTCCTGCCTCCACCTACGACTCTTCTAGGGTGGGGGCTTCCGCGCTGAAATTTGAAACTGGCCTGGTGGAGGGAGGGAGGAGAGATGGAAGAAAGAGGCAGACCCTTCCAGGCTGCTGGGCGGCAGTTTTTAAAAAAGCAAGGAGGGCAGTTTTAAAATAAGCCTACTTACGAGGCTTGTCTTCAGCAGCCGTAAGACCAGACCGTTTATAGAGGCCTTAACGGGGTTCAGCCACGTATACCATCTAGACGGTCTAAACAACACGTTGTGCCCTCAAGGCTGTGCCCTCGAAAAGCGACCCCGCCGTGGAACTGGTGGGCGGAAGGTACATTCCACGGAGAGCGGAAGGGTGGGGAACTTCTGACTACCAATCCAGCTCTGGGTCAACCAGCGGTCACGTCCTCTGGATGACCTCCTCCTCCAACACTGCAGCCCCCGGGCCTGCGCTTCCACGCTTCCACGCCCCTCCCACCCGGGAAGTGTGTCCTGAGCGGTCCGCAGGGGGCGTTCTTGGCACGGGGGTGCCTCCTTTGGTAGCTAACTGGCTGCGCTGGAGGCAGACGCCACAGTAACAATTTAGTATCTGCGAGAGAAAACACAGATTAAGACCATGATTCACAAAGTGAGTACTAATTTTGTCCATTAAGAGCCTCATGATCTGAACTCTGATTTATTTTTTAAATTTTTTTTTTTCAACGTTTATTTATTTTTGGGACAGAGAGAGACAGAGCATGAACGGGGGAGGGGCAGAGAGAGAGGGAGACACAGAATCGGAAACAGGCTCCAGGCTCTGAGCCATCAGCCCAGAGCCCGACGCGGGGCTCGAACTCACAGACCGTGAGATCGTGACCTGGCAGAA
>NW_024412405.1:29740993-29846223 GCF_014898765.1 Herpailurus yagouaroundi
CAGAGCCCGACGCGGGGCTCGAACTCACAGACCGTGAGATCGTGACCTGGCTGAAGTCAGATGCTCAACCGACTGCACCACCCAGGCGCCCCTGAACTCTGATTTATTAAGTCCCCTAGGCTGGGAATTGGATCCCTCAGGACATTTACTTGTGTCCTCATGTGATTTAATAAAGATGATGCATTAGTATGTAGGAACACAAAATATTCTGTTTGGATAATGGCATAGGTTCCCCCTTGCCAGACATAATGTAATACTGTCCAAGTCCACCTTATTTTGGAGGACAGTTTTTCTCATTAGGAACGTTTCAGTGTTCAGGGCCACCAGGGTTGTTCAGTCCGTTAAGCATGGGACTCTTGGTTTCTGCTCAGGTCATAATCTCAGGGTTAGTGGGTTGACAGTGTGGAGCCTGCTTGCAATTTTCTCTCCCTCTCTCTTTGTCCCTCCCCTGCTCAGTCTTTCTCTCTCTCAAAATAAATAAATAAATGAAACATTTAAAAAATAATAAAACACGAATCGTTTTATTTAAAATGTTTAATTTATGTATGAGCAATAACATTCAGAAGGTCCCAATTGTACTATGGAGATACTTTTTTGTAGAACACAATGATTAAAAATGTTCATGCACACACCACTTAAGGTGATTACCCTATGTAAGTGTCCTATAATTTGGAAAACTGTGCTCTGTAAATGAGAAGATTAAAGGCACCTGCTCAGCCTCTGCAAGCTGGCCTGCAGCTACAGCCCAGAGATGCCACCACCTGGAATCTTAACTCTGTCACCCATTGTCCCACGAGGAAATGATCCAGCAGGAATCTCCCCTCTCCCCTCTCCTGGGGAGCTATTCTGTCTCCCTCGTCTCCCACTAGGGCTTCATCATCGGCCCCTGCTTGAGTCTCTAGGCTCTTCTCCCATTACACACTACCCTTGACTTTGTGCTCACCGCACAAAATTCCTTGAGTTTTGACATTTATTGTTTTCTCTCCCCTTCTTACCATTGCTCAGGATCTTTTCTCTGTAATTCTTTTTCTCTACCTCCTCTCTTCACTTGAAAGAAAGAAAGAGAAAGAAAGAAAAAGGAAGGGAGGGAGGAAGGAAGGAAGGGAAAGGAAGGAAGGAAAACAGGGGCGCCTGGGTGGCTCAGTTGGTTGAGCGTATGACTTCAGCTCAGGTCATGAGCTTGCGGCTCTTGGGTTCAAGCCCCACATCAGGCTTTGTGCTGACTTTGAGCTCAGAGCAGGCTTTGAGCTCAGAGCCTGGAGCCTGCTTTGGACTCTGTGTCTCCCTCTCACTCTACTGCACTCCGTCTCTCTCTCAAAAAGAAATAAACATTCGAAAAAAATTTTTAATTAAAAAAGTTAAATAAAAAAGCAAAACAACAACTTATGGACCTAACAGAAGAAAAGATTTACTTCTCTTTATGATCTCCAATTTTAAATGGACACAGCATGTGGACAAGGTGTGTAATTTTGCTCAGTTTTACCACAATGCCTCATTCCCAGCTACCGCTTTTATAAAACTCTATTATAAATTTATTTATATTATTTCCATTCTTTACTCTTGCATCAAAATGCCTTGTAGATTTATAAAACTGGCCATAATGCTCTCAAGCCCAAAAGCTCAGATCTAAGTAAACTGTAAAAGAAATGTGTCAAAATGTCTTTTTCCACAATATAAAGTCACTTTCAGTAGACATAACTTCTATCTTTATATGTAACACAAATCAAATATTTAAACCATATCTTGCTACCAAAGTTCTAACTTAAGAGATAGAAGACAATATAAATATTTAGAAAGCTTATTATACTTAATAAAATGATCTTTTGGTTATCAATTAATAATTATAGAATTACTATATCTAATATAAAGCCTTTAATTTCTCCAAATTATTTAGCCAATGTAATCTCTCCTAGAAAACTTCAAATGGATGAGTCTTGTCAACCATGTTCTCATTCAAGACAATATTAGACAAAAAAAAAAAAAAGTTAAAATCTAAATTCAAAGATGATTTTTAAAATAATGTGGCAATGTTTATAGGAAAGATACTCCTTTATAAAAACCTAAGCCTCAAGTATCTTATTAAATTCCTTCTTAAGTTTTATTTTTCCTAAGTCACAAAGAAGAACAGGAAATTTATTTTTTTTAATTTTAATGTTTGTTTCTTTTTGAGAGAGAGAGAGACAGAGCATAAGCACGGGAGGGGCAGATAGAGAGAGAGGGAGACAGAATCCGAAGCAGGCTCCAGGCTCTGAGCTATCAGCACAGAGCCCGACACGGGGCTCGAACTCACAAACTGTGAGATCGTGACCTGAGCTGAAGTTGGACACTTAACTAATTGAGCCACGCAGGCGTCCCAAGAACAGGAAATTTGGTCTACCACCTCAGTTTACAAATCTAGCAGAATGCCAGCAACCCTCTATTACAAGAGTAAGACCCCAGAACTTAGAGGGTCTTTCATCTCATAGACCCTGGATTCCACTGTGTCCTGGATGGTAGTTGTTGAAATAAGGCACATCTCAAATACTGGTTTTTCAGAACACACCTATAAAAATACTATTTTTTATTTTGTTCATAGTTATTCTTGAAAACTGCGAAGATAGTAGTTTCTTAGGAAATAACATATTTTATGCTTTAAGTTTCTCAATCTAATGGCATCTTATATTTTTTGGTTTTTCTTACATCATTTGTTCATCTTTTGCTTGTCTCCCATCATTTCATCTCCACTGTCACCCTGTGAGGCGGCAGGGTTGTGTGGCAAGTGCTCTCTTTCCCCTTGTTCAGTTCTGTCTGAGAGAGTGTTACCTCAGTCTGCATTTGGGGAGGCGGTACACTTCAAGGAAGCTGGCTGTTCCTCCATCTTGTTAGCCTCAGCCATCATAATTATATTGCTCTTGCCAGTGAATGGGTTAGGAATGGCAAAAAGATGTGAGGGAAGGCTCTGAGGGGCTTCTGGAGAGGTTTTAAAACACACCTGGGGGGAGCCTCTCTCTTTTCCTGCCTCTGAATGTTGTAGTCACAGAGGAAGAAAGGGAGCCCATGAGAGACTATTGGGCCCAAGCCCCATGTGTTAATGGGAGTGAATGGGAGGGAGTAAAAAGGGAAAATACTTATGACCAGTGGACAATATACATAAAATATATATAAAACATACATGAAAGTGTACAATAATAACAGGCTGACATAGGTCCTTAATGACTCAACCCAAACTACAGAACAATAATACACCTTAACAAAAGAGAAACTAGTGCCAAGAAAATCAAGAGATGAACTACAACCACATGTATTGTTATGGATGAATCTCAGCATTGATAAAACATCTGCAGAAGAGTCCACCTAGGACGGTTGCATTTATATAATGTTCAAAACTGTGCAAAACTAAAAAACATCTCTTGGTTATAAAGTTGTAGAAAAGTTGGGGCCCCTGGGTGACTCAGTCAGTTAAGCGTCCGACTTCGGCTCAGGTCATGATCTCGTGGTTCATGGGTTCAAGCCTCAGGTCGGGCTCTGTGCTGACAGGTCGGAGCCTGGAGCCTGCTTCAGATTCTGTGTCTCCCTCTCTCTCTGCCCCTCTGCCACAAATTCTCTGTCTCTGTCTCTGTCTCTCTCTCTCTCTCAAAAAATGAATAAAAGTTTAAAGTTACAGAAAAGCTATAAAGAAAAGCAAGAGGATGACAAATACAAAGTTCAGGAGAATTTCCCTTGCGGTACAGGTAGAAGGCTAGGGTCCAGGAGTATCCACTAGGCCTTGAAGAGCCCTAGGATTATCCTATTCACAGGCCTGGTGGCAGGAGACAGGTGTTCACATGTTCTAGTTACTATTGTTCTTTATGCATTGCAGGTTATAAATATCCCTGCATAGTATTCAATATGTAAATTCTAAAAAAAAAAAAAACTATTTGCAAAATAAAGAGAATATTGTCAAGTGGCCAGTTAGGAACTTGCAAATACTGCAATATTTTTATTTAGAGAACAGAGTTCCTTTGACTCTCTGAGAAGGGTAAGGCCTCCTACTTTCATCTGAGGTTGCGTGATCAGATCCTGGGTCAAGGCAACTCACAGTTAAGTGGGCTGTCAGTGCGAGGTTTCATGTTTGTCTGTATAGAAGTCAGATTGTGTTTACTCTTGTGGCTGCAGGTGTCAGAGGCTAAAATTCCTTCTATCTTCATTGTTTTTTGTCTCCCCTGTTGTCTGTGGGTTTCCCTAGACACTCCTTCTTACATAGGATCTGAGGCAGACAGTCCCTTCTGTTGCAATCCCTAGTTATTATACAGAGGCACAGGCCATGTGGTAGTAACAGGTGGGGAGAGGGGAAGTATTCTATTAGTCCTGTGACCAGGTCTCAACCTTTTAGTGAGCCTGTGCCCCTGGGATGTGATCTTCAAACATGCTCCTCAACTTCAGATGAAACAGGAAGGCTAGAGGGGGCAGTAGTTGGGTGTTTTCTTCTCCCACATGGAAGGCTAGAGGGAGGTATAGTTGGGTGTTTCCCTGCCCCTAAGTCAGGGAGCCTCTGATAAATAATGTCTCCAGCAGGCAGGATTTTGTTCAAAAGAACAGAACGCTCTGGGCAGATTTCAAAGAGACCTTACCCCTTCCTGCCACCAGACGCACCAGATTTTTCTCTGATTTTCACCTTGAGAACTTGGTGGGGCACTGGGAGGTAAATCTAACAAAAGCATGGCAGACTCCTAAAACTGAGCCTCCTACAGATTTTAACTCTCTAGCTCATCTGCACTAAGCCTCCAGAAATTCATCAGTGTAAGTTTTTCTACCCTGGGACTGCCTTCTGCTCCCATTAAACTGTAATTCTCTGTGTTCACCTATCTCTTCAATACTTGAGGCAATGTCTGGCCTTGTGACCTGCATCCTCTGAGAAATCTAAGTGCAGGTCTTGATTTTCAGTTTGTTCAGCTTTTTCTTGTTATAAGGACAAGAGGGACACGCAAGCCCTTTACATGTCTGATGGGAAATGGGCAGCTCACAGTTCACTCTGCGGACTTTTAAATTTTATAAGTAAAACTGTGAGTAAGACATTCATAGTTTCTTCCCTTTGACCTAAAGAGTACACTTACAGGTCTCCAAGGGGAAAGGGAAGGGAGGCAAAATGAAAAGTCATGGTGCTGGCCGGGATGAGAGGTTTCCTCCAGTGGGCAGACTCCCTGGGACAGAGCGGGACTCCAAAGAGCAGACCTGTGCAAAAGGGTGTGTGGGCCACTTAGGGCTCTCTAAAATTCGGTGTGAATTATTTTAAATAACATTTACAGAACCAACAGGAATAAGCCAGAAAAGAGTACTCCGGAATCTTAATTTCACTTTCAAGCAGCCCTAATATTTTCTCATCAGGAAGCACATATAAATATTCTCTAGAACAGGTTTCAAATGCTGTCAAGAACAGTTTCGCTGAAACAGAAAGACACGTTTTCGGAAATCCTCTTATCAAACAATGTAGGCAAGAAGCATTTTGAGAGACAGATTTTCCTGAGTGATAAAAGCATCCAACCCACTATGAGAAGCTTAACAATTATAATACTAGATGCCCAGTGACCTAGCTTCAAAATGTATACAAACAAAAAATTGACAGAATTACAGCAGCCAAGTCACAATGGGAGCCCCCAGGCTGTTAACATTTTTGAGAGAAATACAGCGCCATTTATCGGACAATGGACAAACAGCTCATTCGAATTAGTTTCACAACGTTAACATGAGATCACACTGTATTTGTTTCCATAACACCATACCTTGTGAAGCTGAGTTGTCAGCGATTGCTGTGATAAAAAATAAGCAAGCATGACTTGGAAACATCAATTTAGAACAGGAAACAAGGGTGGTGGTGTCTAATCTGATTCCAAGGTTTGAGAAGTTCTGTAGTACCCAACAGGTGCATACATGCCATTGGTAAGGAATTGTGATGATCTAAGTATAAATTAGATGAACACAGAAAATTATTTTTCTCTTTAAAAAAAGACTCCAGGAACAAGGGCTACGTTTTACAGGGTTGCCTCAACAACCTTTGTGAGCTGATTTCAGGAAGAACACTTGTTAACGTGAGATGTGTATTCAGTCAGGAAAATAGAGGCCAGCATCCCAAGCAAGACCTGATTTCACCCAGGTCATTGGAGTAGGGCCTTGTTGCCTAAATTGTTTCTAGTAAATTTATAAGTAAGTAGGATTTTAGACCCCTTTGTTTTTAAGGACTAGAAACCAATCTAGTTAAGCAAAACTGATGGAAAGATGTTTTTAGAAAAGCTGATGAAATTCAAGGATTGATGAAAAACAAGCTTTCAGGATCCACATAGGGCTGCTCTGGGAACCTCACCACATGAGTTTCCAGTGTCTCAGTTACCAGAAACTCCTAGTCTCTGTTTTTAAGTTCTGAATTTCTGGAACAGAATCTGATCGGCCCGGCCTAGGTCAGTTGTATACCTTTGGACAAATTAGCTGTGCCCATGGGACTGCAGAAACACCATAGCTGGGGGACGCGTGGGTGACTTAGTCACTGAGCCTCCAACTCTTGATTTCGGCTCAGGTCATGATCTCACGGTTTCGTGGGTTTGAGCCCCAGGATGGGCTCCGTGCTGACAGGGTAGAGCCTGATTGGGATTCTCCCTGTCCCTCTGCCCCTTCTCTGCTCGTGCTCTATCTCAAAATTAATAAATAAACTTAAAAAAAAAAAAAAAAAGAACCATGATAGCTGGAAGAGCACCTCCATGTTCAAAGCAGAAAGCTCTTCTCAAAGAACCAGATACAGATTCAGGTTAATAGTGAAAAGGCAAAGTTCTAACCTATTGACTCCCCTGAATCAAAGTCCTCATTTAAACTTAGTTTAAATGTTACAATATTTTTTTTCCACAAAGGAAACTACTGTAACAGCGCTGACATTTATGTCATAAGAACACTGTGGAAACTGAGCAAGATCCCCTTCCAAATTCATTACATTTTGATGGAATGAATTTATAAAATGAAAATCTCTCTCCAAGGGTTGATATTTAACCTTTTACATGTGATTATTTTAAGATGCTTAATTTTATTTGGATATGTCAGGTTCTGATATAAATTTTTGATGAGGTCTTTGTACTAATAACTGTGTAGAGACATTGAATCTCATAGCCTGCGAGTTCAGATAGGCAAAAACATATCTATTTTTCTATAACTAAACTTATTTTCTTTCTTGAGCCCTCGTTTCACTGATGACATAAAATTAATGCTAGTCCGGCAGAATTTCCTTGGCCAATTCACAATGCCCTTCCCATCCCCTTTCTATTTCTCCAACATTGCATCAAAGGTACAGAAAGATCTACAACATCCAGGCATAGGCAGCAGGTGTGCCTCGGGGCCCAGCTGTCATCTGCTCATCCTGGCATTTCCTGCTGGTCCTCATTCTCACTGGTCTCTAATGTGGGACATCTATAGTCCATAGTCCCATGGCCATGGTCCCACCTGGCACGCAGTCTAAACTCCTTGGCAGGTCTTCTGCATCACTCATGTCCTAACTGTGGGGTTCCATATGTTCAATAGCCCTCTCTGCCTGTTTCTGTGTCCATCTTAGGGAGAGGGTAAGGCTTTTGATGCTCTCCTTGCCACTTTGCCTAGACATCATGACCCATGCTGTAATGTAGGAGAAATCTGGAACCTTGCCTGTCACCCAGTTCCCACCAAGGAAACAGGAGTTGCAGTGCACTCCTGCGTGGAGTCCTTCATTCCCTCCTCTCATCCGCTAATCGTGGCTTTCCTTGCTTACTCTCTTCTTCCCCTAGAGAGATATAACTTTGTCTAGTCTTGGTAGGTGGGCTACCTGGATCTGTGTAATAGCCCTCTCTACCTTGTTTTTGTGGCATAATATTTTATATGCTTCAGTTCTCCAGAGTTCTGAGTTTTGACACTGATTTTCCTACAACTCAAAAAACTTTTCCTTTCCAACTGCTATTCCTGCAATGAATGTGTTATTTGAGAACATGAAACCTAACATTCACTTTTTTTTAGTCGAGCCCCTTACTTATTAGTCCTCGCCTTGCTGTTCTAATAACCATACACCGAGAAATGTTAATATTAACCTTCCCTGCTGCCTGACTGAGGGGCACATGGTAGGGGTCACAGGGGAGACCAAAAAAAAAAACTGCATAGATTAATACTGTAGGCTACTATCTCATTGCACTAAAATATTTTGCAATCATTTTTGATATTCATTTCAAAATAAGTATGACATTTAAAATGTAAGATATTTTCCTTTAACTTCCGATGAATAAGTGAAATAGAACACTTATTTTATTTTTTTTTAACTTTTTTTTCAACATTTATTTATTTTTAAGAGACAGAGAAAGACAGAGCATGAGCAGGGGAGGGGCAGAGAGAGAGGGAGACCCAGAATCCGAAGCAGCCTCCAGGCTCTGAGCTGTCAGCACAGACCCTGATGCAGGGCTCAAACTCACAAACCTCAAGATCATGACCTGAGCCAAAGTCAAGACGCTCAACCTACTGAGCCACCCAGGCACCCCTGAAATAGAACATTTATTAATGAAGTATCAATGAACAATGAACCTATTCATGAAAACCCTAATCCACTTTTATTTTTAGTTTAATTTTTACATATATTGAGGGACCTTTGTTAAAGATAATGACATGAGGGGCTCATGGGTGGCTCGGTCGGTTAAGCGTCCAACTTCGGCTCAGGTCATGATCTCGCATTTCATGAGTTCAAGCCCCATATCAGGCTCTGTGCTGACAGTTCAGAGGCTGGAGCCCGCTTAGGATTCTGTGTCTCTCCCTCTCTCTGTCCCTCCCCTGCTTGTGCTGTCTCTCTGTCTGTCAAAAAATGAATAAATATTTTTAAAAAATTTAAAGATAATGACATGAAATTAAGACATTTCTTAGGGGCACCTGGGTGGCTCAGTTAGTTAAGCATCCAACTCGGTTTTGGCTCAAGTCATGATCCCAGGGTCATGGGATCAAGCGCTAACAGCATGGAACCTACTTGGGATTCTCTCTCTCTCCCTCTGTCTCTCTGCCCCTCCCTCACTGGTGCTCCCACTCTCTCTCAAAATAAATAAACTTTAAGACATTTCTTAAATATATTACCAGTGGAATAAGTATACCCAGTGAAAACACAAAGTCCAAATTTGACCTGGCCAATCTGCCCTGCCTGTATGGATATCGGTCAGAACAGCAAGGATACTGTGGGCATCAACCATGGCCTTGGCTCTTTCCACTGAAGGAGCATTTGCAGTTTGCGTTGGGAGCTGGACATTCTGATTTGTGTGGGACCTGCCCCACCCAGGCTGCCTGCAGCCAGCATCTCAATTCAGCACCTCAGTGAAGTGTAATCAGTCCCTCCACATGGTATCTTTGCCATTCTGACCTATATCCAGATTCCCTTATTCTGGTTTCTGGAGCCAGGTGACCCAAGTCAGCCCAGCATTTTAGTCCCTCGTTATAGAAAATCCTGAGGGGAAAGAAAAACGTCTACAATTTGTCAACTCGTCTCTGCTTGTGGCACTGCCACATTTTAGGGTGTATTTCACTTTTGTTCTAACTGCCATCCCCGGGCCTCTCTTACTCATTTCTTCTCACATTCTGACTGTCAAATAAGACGTTTTGTTGGAAACATAACACAGAAGGCAGCACAGAAATATTACTCAACCAACCCTGACACTCGACCATTAAGAGTCCCTGGAGCTGACCAAAGAGTGAATCAGAGTGTTCAGCCTTTCGGCCACTATTGAAAACACTAATGTCATATTCCATGCAGTTTATAGGCCATGATTTACCATTGCTGGACAGTGACTGTATTCATTATTTTACTTTTATATTATTCAGTAATATATTACTATTATGTGATCATTACTTTATGTATTATTATATGTAAGGGTGTCATGAACATCTTTATATAAAGTATTTTTTCTTTGCTGAATACTTTCTATATGATAAGTTCCCATAAATGAGATTATTACAACTATCACAAACAGTAATTATGATAATTGTATAAAAAATAGATTTTAGGGTAAAACATTGTTAAGGAAAAAAGAGAACACAATTTGTTTGAAAAATAGTAACAACTGCATGGGGTCAAAATCAGGAAAAAAATGAGCCAAAATGAAAATTTTGTCAAGATAATGAGATTAGAAATGATTTCTGGGTGTGTGTAGGTGGCTCAGTTGGTTAAGCGTCTGACTCTTGATTTCGGCTCAGGTCATGATCTCACAATTGTGACATTGAGCCCCCGCCACCCCGCCGTCAGGCTTGACCCTGGGTGTGGAGCCTCCTTGAGATTCTTTCTCTCCCTCTCCCTCTCTCTCTCTCTCAAAAAAAAAAAAAAAAAAAAAAAAAAGGAAGTGATTTCTTTTTTCTTTCAAAACTTGACAATGTTTAAATTTTGTTGAAATTTTTGTATGTTTTATTTCTTTCTTTTGAGAGTGTGTGCGTGTGCACACACACAAGTGGGGAGGGGCAGAAAGAGACAGAATCCCAAGCAGGCTCCGAACTCTCAATGCAGAGCCAAACAGGGGGGTGGGGGATAGGGGGTGCTCCACCTCGCAAGCCATGAGATCATGACCTGAGCCGCTATCAAGAGTTGGCTGCTTAACTGACTGAGCCACCCAGGAGCCCCTGGAATTTTTTTGAAAAGACCACTGACATCTTCTGATTATAGGGGCACATGAGTTCTCCATTGAAAACGTATTAATTCTTATGCTTTAAAGAATATGTGAAAAAAGAATGGCTTTTCTTTAGAGCATTATAGTCCTTCGATGACATAATCAAATTTGTACTGGTTGCATGATCTACTGGCATTTCAGTGTTTGAAAAGCAGCTGACAGTAACAGCACAGAGTCTCAACGTACCCTGTTTTAATTGTGCTGCTCTTACAAACATGCACATTTGAGGGGGTGTGATTATGGCTGATCTACTAATTCAACATAACTGAATAATTTTTTCGGAATTTATTCCTCATTCAAATTCTAAATTTAATTCACATTTTGTACGTACGTTCCAGAGGAAAGACAGAATACACAATAAGAAGGGAATGATACTGAGAGTTAAGTGGCTTTGCTTTGTTTGAACAGTGAATCAAATCTTTTCTCTATTTGTAAAATTATCTTACAAGATAGCTAATAGCACTAATGCATTCTAGCTGCTTACTTTAAATCAAAATATAACAGATCTCAACCCTTTCTTCCTTTTGTTTCCAGGTATCATTATATGTCACTTTATCCTTCAACAATTAGGTAGGTTCTAGCATTTACTAAGAAGCGTTTGTTTTATGTCTAAAAACTTCCACATAGGCTAAAACAGATACCATTTTTATTCATTTATTTATTTTTTAAATTTAAATTTCAGGTAGTTCATTTTTTTCTAAATCAAAGCGCCGAACGCATTTCACCCTTTTCTAAAACCCTTTTTTTCTTTTCCAGCTTTAGCGAGACATAATTGACAAATACTGTCATACTAGCTTTAGCTGTACAACATGATTTCACATCATTTCACTCTGAAATAATAGTGCAAAAATGCTGTAAACTACCACTGTAAATGTTGGCTTTTTGTTTTCCTTTGGCCGCTAAGTGTACTCTCTGTGGTGTGTGTGTGATTCCTGCCTTGGTAAGTAAGGTTAAGCAGGGGAAATACAAGGAAAGGGAAATTATAAGAAAAAAGGCATAGACGTTCCCTATCAACTTGTGTTTGCCAGTCCGGAAGGGAGGTTTGCAAATAGGGCCCTCATTAAAAGTTTATATGGTAAATTCAGGAAGGCTGAACCTGAGGAGAGCAAGACTAAAGGTTTTATAGAGAGCATTCTGGGTGGGCATCAGCAGCGGGCAGAAACCAAAGTTTACATAAACCATTTCTCTGATACTCATCTAGCCCCTCAAAAAGCATTCAGTTATTACTTACCCTTAAGTCAACACATCTGATCTTTCTCTTCCCCTTCTTCTCAGACATTAAAAGGCGGCAAACTTGGTTACACAATTAAACAGCTCATTCATCCCTCATACCCCCATTACAGATATGTGAGAGCTAAGCGTGCCAGACCTGGGGGATGGGAGTGGTACAAAATAAATTATTTAAAGAATTGGCAGTATTTTTCTTCACTTAAGAATGATATCCTTTTCGCTTTTTGAAAAATGTTCAAACTTCATCCAGAAATCTGTGGACTGATCAGCAATGACAATATACAGGAGCAATGGAAATTTTTAAGATTTTTTAAAGCATTTTTAACTTTTACTGACATGGGCAACTAAATAGGCCATCTACTTACTTAGAAAAATATAAAATACCTCTCCAGTAAAAGCAAAACCATACTCCTCCCTCCAAGAATCTTACTAGCTTTATTTTCCAGATATTTCCAGAAAAATTCCCTAGTGTATAGATCCCATCGTACATCTTGATGCTTTGATCTTGTAACTCAAGATCCTCATGGTTCTCTGGATAATCTTGTTCCTTCCATTCTATTCTCCTTTCAAACTCTCCTCCCAAGGGCTCTATCTTTCATATATGCAGCACAGCATAAGCTCAGGGCCTAAACTCAGTCATAAGTCTTTATCTGCTTCTACCTGTTAGCATTCTTGAAATATGTTGAAATAAACAACTGAGGACTGAAATTAATTGGATTTCTCCCCAGTCTAAGTTATAAGATTAGGGCGCCTGAGTGGCTCAGTCGGTTGGGCATCCGACTTCAGTTCTGGTCATGATCTCACAGTCTGTGGGTTCAAGCCCCACATCAGGCTCTGTGCTGACAGCTCAGGGCCTGGAGCCTGCTTCCGATTCTGTGTCTCCCTCTCTCTCTGCCCCTCCCCTGCTCATGCTCTGTCTCACTCGGTCTCAAAAATAAATAAAAACATTAAAAAAAAAATTTAAGTTACTTGTCAGATTAAATACTTTAGGGACACCTGGGTGGCTCAGTGGGTTAAGCAACTGACTTCAGCTTAGGTCATGATCTCATGGTTGGCGAGTTCAAGCCCTGCATGGGGCTCTCTGCTGTCAGCACTGAGCCTACTTCAGATCCAGTCTCCCTCTCTTTCTGCCCTTCCCCTGCTCACTCTCTCTCTCTCAAAATAAATACACATTTTCTTAAAAAAGATTAAATACTTTAACAGTCACATGAGCATTTCTTGGCCTTTATTTTCTGGTTTAGATTTTAGTAACTGTACCATTGAAACCCTTTTTGTGATGCATGATTTTCTAATGAAACCTGGACATTCCATATTGTGTTATGAGACTCTGGATCTTCTTGAAACCTGTTTTAGCTGGCTTTCTCTGGCAGGAAGGGTGTTCCAGCTCCCCACATGGTGACACTGGGGTGGTCCTATTACCACTGGAAGACCAAAGTCCTGACTCCCGGTGGAGGGTGGAATGCTTCATGACCACCTGGTGAGCGTTGAAGTCTGGACGCCACGCTTTGTTGGTCAAGGTTGGAGGAGACACAATTTGTTTCTTTGGTGTTGGTTGCTGTAGAGTAGCTGTTGTCCAAAAGTTTTCTGTCCTGTTAGGTTGCCCCTTCTCTGGTCCTGTGGGTAGAGAGACCACGGTTTTGCTGGGCACTTTTTGTGTCTGTGGCCTTTGGTGTTTCCAGTTGCTGGCCTCTTTGGCTCCATGTCTGGGATATACAAGGCAAAGGAAAGCTCAAGGAATTCACCCCAGTGTTGTTTTCGAATCCCAAGGTCCCTAGCTGGTATGCCTTCCTCTCTCCACCTTTTTTGGTAGATCTGTTTTATATAATGTTCAAAGTTTTTAGTTATACTCAGTGGGTGGAATAGAAAAGCATGTCCGCTCCATCTTTCTAGAAGCAGAGGTCCTCAGAAAAAATCCTTTAACAATCTTATTTTGCCTAGAACAAAATCTGGAAAAGCTGTACCATTTTGACAGGAAGACAACTTTCACTCAAACTTCATTAGGTTTAAGCCCAAATCAGTTCTGACCTAAGATGAAATTTCATCCTAGGTTGGGGGATCCTCCACCTTGATCATATTTCTAGGGGTACGCAGTATACTAAAGATGCAATAATTGCCTTCTCATTTCTATGCAAGAGTCCGCCCCTGCCACGGCTTCAGATGAAAGCAGCTGTGACCCTGTCCTTCCCTCCTGCCGGGTGACGCTGTGGGTGAGTACCACAGACTGACAGAATCCAGGGCACCTGGGAGAGAGGCACGTGAAATTCCATCTCCAGAGAGTTTGAGGTTGGGACACAGAGAGACTTCATGAGCTAACTTCTGTTAAGTTCAAGGTCAGGTCAAGTAAAGGGCTGAGGCAGGCACTTGGAGATGACTGTTATGAGTTAGGCACAAGAAGGAAAAACTGAATAAATCAGTCTGTAGAAAGAAAAAAATAATAACAAAGCAGACACACAGGGAGAAGAGACAAGAAACCATGGGGTTCCAGAGAAGACTTGTGTGAATGTGTTTCTGACTTGGCCCCTGCTCACTGTTCAGTGCCTAGTTTCAGGTCTTTTTGCATATAAGCCACATTTCATGCCTTTAGGTTTCCTGAGTCCCAATATCCCTACATCCCTCTAATAACTTTCTCACGTAGATTTCTGAGCTTTGCAACAGGAGTGTCTACTTGTGGAGTTTGGATGAGCACGGACCTCTGGTCCTGCTGCTGCAGCTCTCCGTATGGACCATGACAGGAAACATCTACCATGGCTGCTAGAGTCACTGCACAGCCTGAATTATTGGCACAACATACGTTCCCTTCCTATGTAGTTGCCTTCTTGTCTATGGCCACGTGACCCTAATGCCCTCGCTCTCATCTACATATTTACCTTCTTTCCTTCCACTCTCCCTCCTAGCTTTCCTTCTGTGTTCTTTGCCCACTTTCTCTTCTGTTCTTCAACATAATTATTGAAATTTGAGAAATATTACACAGTTTGGGAATACAAAGGACATACAACTGGCCAAGAGTTGCCAAAAGAAGTTGCCATCAAAGACGACAAGTTAAAACCAGAAATGACCATATCATGTGGTTAAAACAAACAAACAAACAAACAAACAAAAACAAAAAGAAAACACAGCATCTTATAAAAGAAGGTCCAACAGCTATGGAAGCTCAAAGGAGATAGATAACAACTCAAATTTCCTTTTGCTAAGTCACGTTACTGCTCACACCAAGGACTGTTAGGGCATGTCTGGCATAAACAACAGACTGAAAACGGGCACTGTGTAATTTACTGACTACTGGGATTCCTAAATCCAGATGACAGTGCAGAAATCATACAACCAGGAAAATGGTTAAATTATTGGAGGGGACAATAGCTTATTTTTAAGAGGATAATTCTAATGTTTTCTGAGCTTCCTGTATACAATCCCAGTGACGTCTGTTCAATCTTACAAAAAGCAAAACCCTCTTTTTAGCACTGAATATTCCATTGTCTGATACTACAATTTATTTATTCATTCACCTACTGAAGTACATTTTCATTACTTCCAAGTTTTAGCAATTATGAATAAAGCTTCTAGAAACATCCATGCACTGGTTTTTGTGTGTTCATAAGTTTCCAGCTCCTTTAGGTAAATACCAACGAGTGCAATTGCTGGATCCTGGAGTATGTTTAGCTTTGTGAGAAACTGCCAAACTGTCTTCCAAAGTGACTGTGTCACTTTGCATAATAACCAGCAATGAATGAGAATTTCTGTTGGTCTGCATCCTCTCCAGAATTTGGTGTTGTCCGTATTCCAGATTTTGGCCATGTTAATAGGTTTGTAGTGGTGTTTCATAGTTATTTTCATTTGAATTTCCCTGATAACATGGGATGTGGAATACCTTTTTGTATGCTTACCTGCTATCTACGTGTATCTTCTTTGGTGAGATGTCAAGGTCTTTCGCCCTTTATTAATTTACGTATTTTTAAGCAGGCTCCACACCCAACATGAGATCAAGAGTCACACACTCTACCAACCGAGCCAGCCAAGGGCCCTCTTTGGCATATTTTTTAATCAGGTTGTTTGTTTTCTTATTGTTGGATTTTAAGAGTTGTTTGTATATTTTGGATCATAGTCCTTTATCAGATGTCTCTTGCAAATATTGTATTCCACTCTGTGACTTGTCTTCTCATTCTCTTCACAGTGTCTTTCACAGAGATTGAGTTTTTGGTTTTCGTGAAGTCCAGCTTATCAATTATTTCATTCATGGATTGTGCCTTTAGTGTTGCATCTGAAGAGTCATCACCATACCCAAGGCCATCTAGGTTTTCTCCTGTATTATTTTCTAAGATTTTTATAGATTTGCATTTTCCACGTAGGTCTGTCATCTATTTTGAGTTAATTTTTGTGAAAGGTGTAAGGTCTGTGTCTAGATTCATCTTTTGCATGTGGATGGCCAGTTGTTCCAGCACCATGTGTTCAAAAGACTACTTTTGCTTCATGGTATGGCCAGTGCTCCTTTGTAAGAGATCAGTTGACAGTATTTTTTTAGGTCTATTTCTGGGCTATTTTGTTCCACTGATCTATTTGTCCCTTCTTTCACCAAGAAAAGACAATACTTTCTTGATTTCTGTAGCTTTGTAGTAAGTGATGAAGTCAGGTCAGGTCAGTTCTTCAACTTTGTTCTTCAATAATGTGTTGGCTATTCTGGCTCTTTTGCCTCTCCATATAAACTTTAGAATCAGGTGCTTGATATCCACCAAATAACTTGCTGGGATTTTGATTGGGATTGCATTAAATCTATAGGTCAAACTGGGAAGAACTGACATCTTGACAATACTGAGTCTTTCTATCCATGAATATAGACTCTCTCTCCATTTACTTCTTAAATTTTATTTATCACTTCTATAATTTTCTTCATATAGATCTTATACATATTTTGTTAGATTTATACCTAAGTATTTCATTTTGGGGGGGTGCTAATGTAAGTGGTACTATGTTTTTAATTTCAAATTCCACCTGTTCATTGCTGATATAAAGGAAAGCAACTGATTTTTTTTTTTTATATTAACCTTGTATCCTTTAACCTTGCTATAATTGCCTGTTGGTTCCAGGAATTTGTCTATTCATCTCAAATGTGAAGAACGACAGTTTTATTTCTTCTTTCCCAATCTGTATAGCTTTAATTTCCTTTCCTTGCATTATTACATTAGCATGGACTTTCTGTACAATTTTGAAAAGTGGTGGTGAAATGGGAAATTCTTACTTTGTACCTGATCTTAGTGGGAAAATTTGGAGTTTCTCACCATTAAGGATGATGTTAGCGCTAGGGTTTTGGAGACCGTCTTGATCAAGTTGAGGAAGTTCCCCTCTATTCCTAGTTTACTGAATGCTTTTATCATGAATAGATGATGAATTTTGTCTGTTTTTTCTGCATCTATTGATATATTTATGTGATTTTTCATTTTTAGTTTGTTGATGTAATGGATTACATTGATTTTTAAATGTTGAACCAACCTTGCATATCTGGTGATAAATCTTACTTCTTATGCACTGTCGGATTTGATTTACTAATCCGGATTTGTAATGAGGATTTTTGTGTCTATGGTAATGGGAACAACTGGTCTAGTTTACTTTTCTTGTAATGGCTTTGGTTTTGGTATTAGGGTATTGCCAGCCCCATAGAATGAGTTAGGAAGCATTCCTTCTGCTTCTGCCTTCTGAAAGAAATTGTAGAAAATTGGTATAATTTCTTAAATGTTTGGTAGAACTCACCAGTGAACCCACCTGGCTTGGTGCTTTGTATTTTAGAAGGTTATTAATTACTGATTTGATTTATTTAATAGAGATAGGCCTATTCAGATCATCTGTTTCTTCCTGCGTGAATTTTGGCAAATTGTGTTTTCCAAGGAGTTGGTCCATTTCATCTAGGTTATTAAATTTGGGGGTATAGAGCTATTACTCATATTCCTTTATCCTTTGGGGTTTGTAATGATGATGTCCCTTTTTCATTTCTGATATTTCATTTCTAATTTGTGTCCTCTTTTTTTTTAGCCTGGCTTTATATAGGTTTATTAATTTTCTTTATCTTTGCAAAGACCTAGCTTTTGGTTTCCTTGACTCTGTCTACTGAAATTCTGTTTTCAATATCACTGATTTCTGCTCTAATTCTTTCTTCTGCTTACTTTGGATTTAATTCACTCTTTTTCTAGTTTCATAAGGTAGAAACTTGAATTATTGCTTTTAGCTTTCTTCTTTTCTAATGTATGCACTGTTATAAAGTTCCCTCTATGCACTGCTTTCACCACCAATTTTGCTAAGTTGTCTTTTTTTTTTTTTAAGTTTATTTATCTTGAGAGAGACAGAGACAGCACGAGCTGGGGAGGGGCAGAGGGGAAAAGAGGGAGAATCCCAAGCAAGCTCCACACTGCCAGCTGTGGAGCCCAATGCATGACTCAAACTCATGAACCATGAGTTCGTGACCCAAGCTGAAACAAAGTCAGTCACTTAACAAACTGAGCCACCCAGGCACCCCAATAAGTTATGTTTTCATTTTCATTTAGTTCTAAGTATTTTTAAATTTCTCTTGAGATTTCTTATTTGACCCACGCGTTATTTAGAAGTGTGTTGTTTAAAATCTTCACAAATTTGGGGATTTTCCAGTTATCTTTCTGTTATGGATAGTTAATTCCATTGTGATTTGAGAGCAGACATAGTGTCATTTCCATTCTTTTAAATTTATTAAGCTCTACTTTGTGGCCAAGAACGTAGTCTACTTTGGTGAATGAATAATGTGTCTTGTTAGATGAAGTAATCTGTAGATACCAATTATATCCAGTTCATTGATGGTGATGAGTTTAGCATATCCTTACTGATTTTGTCTGTTGGATCTGTCCAAAAAATCCTCCTCTGAAAGATTTCAAATTTAAGAATTCAGATAGTCTTGCATTTGACTCATGTATATTGAAGATGGCTAATGAGACATCTAGTCAACAGCAGTCTAATGGGATGTGTATTGTGAGTTTCTGACAGTCCCAGTAAAGCACTTCTCTTTCCCACGTGGGTTATATATATGTAAGCAATACAACAAAAGAGTGGAACATGGAGAATTAAAATACTAACTTTATTGCTGATAAAACTAGATTGGAGGGTATAGTTTAGTTAAATGAATTCCAGAATTAGGCAGATGTACCCTACCCAGGTCATGTGAGACTTCCCTGGGCAGGAGCAGAACAGAGCTTGCCCTGAAGAACAGAGCACAACTGCAACCCCTGTGAGCTGCTAGCTCCCCAGAGGAAGAAGAGAAGCTGAGCAGAACATGCCTAGGTGTTTACATTTCAAATTTATCCATCAAATAAATTACTCCCCAGGGGAAGACCTAATAAAAAGGGAGGTCAGAAGTTATACTAATTACATTTCATCCACAAGGAAGAAACATCAAAAGTGGTGGAGGAACATCCCCCCGTCTTCCAACAGTACATTAAATCTTAAAAACAAACAAACAAACAAACACCTCTAGTTCACAAATTGTAGAATATTAGCATTATTAGAAACATTTCCCTAGAATTTGAGGTCCCAGAGATTTGCCAAATGTAGACAAATGGCTGAAGTTAATACACAGGATGGGGCTCACATTACAAGTAATTTCTCACTCAGAATTTTTAATATTTGGCCTTTACTCTTGACTTCAGACAATGACAAACTAGGTTTATGTTAACAAAAAAATGATAATTGAAGGAAAAGGGAGAAAAGGGAGAAAAGGCAGGAAGTAAGGGAGGTAGAAACAAAAGAGGGGAAGGGCAACCGCTGTTAACAAGTAGGTATAAACAGTGCCAGACTTCTTTCTCTACATCTCCTCTGCATTGTGCTACACAGAGTTGAGAGGGAAATCAATTTCAGAATCTGGAACGTTAACAAGCAAGAGGTATGTATTTCTATAGGGCTTCATTACATATTCTTTAACTCTTTGAGAAAATAGGTTTTTTTCTGGGGAATAGTTTGGAGTGAGAAAATATGGATTTCCAGCTAACATTGAGGGGGAAGGCAAAGCAAAGCTCCAAACTGTACATAATCATTGCAAATACACTATTAGGGAAGTGTCTGCACAGACTTCCCTGGTGGGGACAGCCAATGAGTCTCGGAGTCATATCTCCTGTACTGGTCAGAGGGCAGAACTCAAGGCAGGTGAGAGCGGACATGGTGTTTTGGGGGGCCTATTTGGGCAGCAGGGTCTCCATCTAGAAAGCCACTTGGCTCCAAAGGATCAGACTTAATTTCATTTCTGAAAATACAAACCAAAATCATAATTTGGGAGCTAGATCACTGTAAAAAGAGATTGCCTAATTCACCTGAGCCATTCTCATTGGTTGTTTTACCAAGCAATAATTTAAAAATGGCACCTGCTTCCCCTAGCAAAGTTTTGTTGACAGGAAGTGTGGATAGCACTGAATGGTCTCTGCGATAGGGGCTGAATTATGGCTACTGATATTTTCACTAAGCCTATCTGTTAGCAGTTGTTGGGAAGTTAGTCGCTCCATGGGACTCCCAATTAGAGGAAAAAAAAGAGAATGAAGGGGTGAGCAAAGCAGATGTAAACCCGCTGCTTACACTGCCACTGTATTGAGTTGACTGACAATCAATAAACCAAGTGCAAGGAGACTTGGATGATTAGTGATCCCGTGGGCAGGCTCATGTTGGTGGCTTCTGATGACCTTGAGCTGCTCTTCTGGGAAAATGGGTGGCTTTGGGGAAATGGATGGTTACACCTGTATCAGTCTGAATTGTTCTTAAATATCTGTAACAAAAACCTGAGTAACAATACCTAAGCAATTATTTTTCTTTGAGCAGAAAGTTGGAAGGTAGGCAGGTCCAGGGCTCATGCAGTGCCCCGTGATGTCAGCAAAATCAAGGCTCCTCCTTTCTTACTGCTGTCATACTTAAGTCTATCAACTGTTGCTTCAATGGCACAATAGTTGCTTCAGCTCAAGATGTCACACTTGAGCTCAAGAAAGGAAAAATTGGGAAAAAGAGAATGAGGGGTTGCCAACGTCTGTTGGTTTAGCCAGAGAATAGTGACTGCCACATCCTGGAACACAATTTTGGTCCTGAAACAAGGGGAATTAGTTTGAAACCCAGAATCATTTTGGTCTTCCCTAAACCTACCCAGCCTGGGTATTTTGTCGACTCCGACCCCTTTCCTCCTTATAATAACCTAATTCCAGAGAACTTCTCACCAAAAATAGACCTATCAAAAGATCACAAAGCAGGACATCTAAATGCTGCAGATCTCAGATCCTGGAATAGCCCAGCTCCCAAAGGCCCTGAAGTCACATGTCATGCCTCATCTAGAGACTAAAGAACCAAGAAAATAAACCTTGGTTTCTCAGGAGAAACAAAGTACACTTGCAGGAATAAACGGTACTCTCCCCCTGAGAGTGGTCTCCTGGGATACAGAGAAAAAGGCACATTGTCTCAGACGTTGTACCTCAGATCAGCTCACCTTCATATGAAACCAGTTCTGCTGACATCATAGAAGACAGGGCCATCCTAGTTAAAAAAAAAAAAAAAAAAAAAAAAAAGTATGTGGAAAAAGTCTGTAGGATTCTGTAATAGTTAACAGTGATTGCTTCTGGAAAGGGAGAGAACATTGGAAGGTATGTGAAAAGGAGAGATCACAGTTTATTCTAATACGTCTTGTACCAGTGTAATTAGAGAAGAGGGTGCCTGTACCATCATTAACTTCTGAGGCCAGTAGTAGCTGCAGTGGCAAAGCGAGTGGTTCACAGGGTCATGTGGAGAACCTCAGGCTTGGTTTTGCAAGCGCTTCCTCTGTGCCGGGCACATCGGAGGCTAGGAAGCTACAGCAGGCATGGGCCCAGCCTCCAGAAGGAGAGATGAGGCATGAATGCAAATGACTGCCACACAGCAGAAAGCAGACTGATAATAACGGGGGTCAAATGAAGTGTCCTGAGGATTGGAAGAACGCTTATTTCCTTCTGAGGAGGACCAAGGAAGGCAGAGCATCATGGAAGACATGGCAAACTATGAAATGTTTGTAATACACGTAAACATACTTGCACATCTGTTTTCTCTAGATCTAGTTCCAGTGTCACCTCCGTAGTGAGGGGAGCCCTGGTTCTCCCAGAGGTCAGTTGTTCAGATCCATGATTTCTGTCCCTACCTCATATTAGTACATTTTTCTGTTTATAAATCTTCCTCCACCGGACCCTGAGTTAAAGGGCAGAAAGTATTTCCCATATCCTGATGCACACACAGCTTGGCACTAGCAGCCATCCCATCCAGCCATTTTCTGAGCTGTGCTGGGTGTCGGGGAGGCAGGCAAAGTTGAATAAGATTTAGTATCTGCAACTGAGGATAAAAACACGAAAGTCAGTAATGATAATGCGGTGTCCTAAGTGCCTTGATAGAAATAATACACATGGCTATGAAAACCAAGAGGACCAGAATCAGAGTGAGATGGTGAGAGAATGGCCTTCCCAAAAGCTCTTTTTAAAGAAGGTGGAAAAATGAATAGGGTATATGGATTTCATGTGAAGGCAACAGCACCAGCCCTTCAGCATTCAAAAATATTTAGTTGACCCCATTTATGATCAGGGTAGAGTCTAGGGAGGGGACTTAACTCCCATCTAAGTATTTCCCTTCTAACGTAATAGACATTTTTGAAAATAAATTGAAGATTAAGAAACCATAATTATAAGAGAAAGCTGGTGAGTCCTAGAATTCCTAGAATCAGAAACAACCTGCCCACAAACTATCTTCCGATCGCTTCTCAACCAGGATTTTAGCACACGGGTCCCCTGAGTTAAAGCAATATGTCACCAATTACAGGTTTCCCCCGCTATCCAAAAGTAGAGCATTCCTATGAAACCTTTTGTAAGCCAAAATGTATAAAGCAGCAATTACCACAGATTTATACGAAAGCAATTACCATTAAATTTATTACCATTAATTTTTGAGTATTCCTGGATCCAAAAAATCATCTCTCTCAGGCTTTTCTGGTACCTTAGGAGACATCTTGCTAACAAATGCACAAAACCAACCATGATAAGTCACAGATGCTCACACACACAGTTCAGAGCTCTGGCAGCCTGATGCTGAGATACTAGGAGCCGGTCATGGGAAGCAGCTTGACGGGGCCACTCTGGCCACCTGGGGTGCGCGCTGCTCCTTTAACAGCTTGCTGCAAAACAAATGCTGAATGCTATTTTTGCTTTTCACCTTTCTTCATTAAAGCTAAAATCTTCGGATTTCTTTCAATTAGCAAAAACGAGAACATAGGTTTTCACAGAAGTGAAGTGGCATACTGCAGACTTTCAAAAAGCAGGGGATACTTATAAATAACATCACTACAAAAAAAAAAAGTAATCTCATTCCAATTCAACAGCAAAGCTTGGAGGGACTGGTTTGGGGGCCTCCACGCTTTGGCCTGGAGAGATCTGTGTGAACTTCTTCTCTCCCCACCAGCTAGAGTGCTTTATTGCTCATCAAACAGGCAACTTCCTTCCCCTTGGCATGACTGTGTCCTTTAAAGTCAATTGTCACCTAAGAAATTTTGCTTTGATTCCACTTGCTGCAAAGAAGATACAAGGAACAAACATTAGATCAACAGGATATTATAATCACCTTTTTTGGCAGGTGCAATGCCCACATCAGGCAAGGGTCGGGCTTGTTTCAAATCCTTGAGGCATCTGCTGACACTAACAGGCAGTCTTGGTCAGGAAACACTGAGCAAAGACGTAATATTGCCCACCTTGTTCTTTTGCTTAAACCTCCCCTAATCTTCAGGTACATGTTGTGCCCCTTAACAAACGGGTGAGGAAACTGAGGCTTTGGTTAAGCAAATTGCCTCAGCTTACATGGAAGTTGATATTTGAGCTCAGGTTTTGTTAACCTGGCTCCCAAACCCAGTCTTTGTTACATAAAGCTGCTTCTCTTAATAATCCATAGGCTCCACAAGGATAGAGAAGGGAAGGTGCTAGTGGAAAAGTAGTTACGTTTTTTGAGGCAAAATCAACTGTCTGAAAATTAATCCAATTCTGCTCACTTTACAGGATTATGGAGAAAACAACTGCCTTCTCAGCACAAACAGTTCTATTCTGCCACAACGCTCCCACACTGCCCTGTTGATACAGCCCTGCAGAACCTTGCTGTGTGTATAAAGGCACGAAAACCAGAAGGGCTCTCATTCAGAGAGGTCATAAAGCAAGAACTCAAGAAATGCTCATTAACTCTTTAAGATCTGTTTTATGTGCCTTTTCCCTTTCCCCGCAAGAAGTCTTCCATTGATCCTAACATTGTTAACTAATCACCTGTGTACTAGGAGCTAGCTAGAGAGAGCACACAATGGTGAAAAAGGAATCAGCAGTACTATCAGACCCAAATCCCGGAACTTCAAACTACGGGAAGGAAATGTGCTGTCCACTGGGCAGGTATATTGCACTGGACCCTCTGGAAGTTGAAGCTGGAATGTTAATTTACCCAAACTTCCAGGTGATTATAATGCACCATACACAGCTCTAAAGAGAGGTCCTAAGAATCATTCAATCAAGAATTCACCCCTGGAGATCCCACTCGATTAGGGAAATGTTAAGACTCGTTTCTCTTTTAAAAGTTCATACCTCTCAATGAACTGATGTTCTTTTCCATAATCTGCTGGCCATTTTAAAAGCTGGATTTAGGAAGTGATATTTCCCATTTATGCCATCACCAATGCTTGGTAGCAATTAAAGAGTCTTTAGGTCTTATCTCTGAATAAGATGAAAATTAAAATTGTAGAGCCCAAATCCCATACATAGATTTCATAGCCAAACCAAATCACTAAGCAGGAATTCAGATGGCTGATAAAGTAAGTTTGATGGGAAAGGAATGATAAATGTATTTCCACACAGGGGATTTATGTACAAGAACTGTTCTTGAATCTCTGAGTAGTTAATACTTTCCAACAAGGTTATCCGCTACTTTTCATATGCTGAGGACAGAGGCTCTTCCAAATTTCTTTGGAGCTTTGAGTAAACTTAGGTTTCTTGACTTTGCTATGCTTCTGACAAAGCTAAAAGAGGAAAGTATGCTGTAAGGATAGCCTATACCCCTGCTTGTGTCACTGAAGGTAAAATGTTGATTTTAAGTAAAACACACACACAAGGAGTGGGAAAGTAATGAGGTGACTCATTGTGCAAGTGTGAGAGATAGGAAAGCCACCTGTGAGTTTCTGTAAACCAGGAGTGTATGACGTTCGCTTGCCATAACCTCAACTGCTAAAACAGTAACACTCTAACTACTGAATTTTTTTACGGTTTTCATGAAAATCAAGTGGGTTTTTAAAAGCTGGTAGCTCAATCTCTCAAAACCAAAATCAAAGAATGAAAGCTAAGCTGAAAACTTCAAGAAAGAAAAGTTAACGCAAACATGTGGAGTTCAAAATAAACATTTTTAAAAACTTTTATGAAGTATGGAATGAGCTTTTTGGTTTCTTTTTTTCTAAGTAACTTGAAGTTTTTTTTTGCACTTTAGGTCTTATGTCCCAAATGAAAATACAAGCCCATAACACAGGCAGGTCTGGCCCATGGTTACCACTGATATTTTGCAAAGTAGCAATGAACATAAATTATTTCCATAAAGCTGGTTTTTTTGCATTTATTAAAATTAAATAAACTACAATCACCTCCCAACAAATTACTGTGACAAGTTAAATGTTGTTCCCCACTCTAACCTAATTCCATGCCAGGTGTTTTCATCTTAAATGACGTCTACCATATAACCATTTTGTGAGGCCAAGGTGGCAACAATATGTTGTCAGTCTTAAACTGATTTTCAAAAGGATGCACAGGTTCACATTTCCACATCTATAGAACTTTATTAACAAGTAAAACACATGTCAGCATGTTTTATATATGGGCAAGGATATTCTTACAATAATTGGCACATCATCATCTAACAGTTGAACTTTATCCTGAATGAGATTTTTTAAAAGAATACACTAACATTTCATATGTCGGAGGAATTATATAACTAATAAACAATTAACATAACATTTAACAGCAGTCTTAAAATATAAAAGCTCATTGTTTACTCTTTACTATAAGCTGGAGTCATTCCAATACAATTTCTATTTAAAAAGAAAAAAGAAAGAAAAAAAAAAGATACCGTGCGTATTCTACAGG
This sequence comes from Herpailurus yagouaroundi, assembly GCF_014898765.1. NCBI lineage: Eukaryota > Metazoa > Chordata > Mammalia > Carnivora > Felidae > Herpailurus > Herpailurus yagouaroundi. Next base: position 29,767,014 of record NW_024412405.1, read on the forward strand.
CCAGACAAATGCACTGGCTAGGAAAGGCTGTGACAACAATTAACTCCTGACCTAATACGCCAGCTCCTTCTCCCAAAGGGCAGTGGGCTTAGGCAGTCACTTCTCAGTGAAAGGTACAGCTATATAGACACTGTGTTCATATAACTTATTCTCCTTTTTAGGACACTTTTCAGAGAAGAGGCACTATTTAAGCTGAGAAAACAAATAATCACAACTGTTTCTGAGCAAGCTCAGGACATGTCACTCCAGTTAAATACAGTATCACATTCACCACTGTTATCTTTGTGCTTTGGGGGACAGAAAGGACCAGTTGAAAAAGAAATATTAAATTAAGAAACCCTGATTTTTTTTTTTTCTCCAATTGGACTTTTTGGATTTCACTTTTCCTGTGACGAAAGGTTTTGCTGGGAATTAGTGATTACTGTCCTAACAGGTTAAAATTTATGAACAACCTCAAAGGCAAGGGAGGTATCTCACGGTCTCAAAAGGCTAGACATTAGTATTTTTTTTCTCTGTTAAACGGAGATTTTTATTTTAACTGAGTATAAGACCTTCTAATTTCAAATTTCTAATTCGATCCTGAGCACACTGTACAGAAAAATGTATTTTTACCTTAAATTCAGTTGATTTCATAAATACATAAAAATGGATTATCCTGGCGATAACTAGCTTACTCAAATATAATCAATATAATTTAATAAATATTCACATTAACTTCCAAGCCCCGATTCATATTCATTCAAAAATTATTTAGACATCCTAACAAATTCCGATTTGTGAACTTCAGGACAGAGTGCAAAGGTGGTTCAGAATCCCCCAAGCACAACAGCAGCTGCTCTACCCCAGCTCACAGCAAATGAACGGAAGTGTGCAGGATTTCACAGGTCCAGAAGAGAATGTTAAGTTTTTAAAACTAATATTCTGATCCCCCTGACTAATGAGATTTAAGGCTACCATTGAATTGTACCACTTAGAAAGCATCCGGCAACATGCACACTTGAACCTTATAGATTTGAAAGGGAAAAAAAAAAAAAAATCCAAACAGAAAATGAAGTTTTTGATGTTGGACCAAAAGTGACACATCCATAATCAGAAACCAAGTATAAATACCACAAGAACTAAAATACTACATTTTAATAAAGTGATGTGATAGGTGATCTAGTAATCTAAAATTACCATGTATGAAAGCTTAATTTCATTTAAAAATTACCACAAAAAAACAAGTACAGGTGTACAGGAACTTAATATGAGATAAAGAAGAGATCTAGTATTAGATCATATTTCTTAGAAGTACATTCTAACTTTAATTTCCAAATCAGGCAACTAAATTAAATATTTTGTTTTCTTTACCCCATGCTACTGTTTGACCTCAAGGGGGTAACACAGGTACCTCAATCAACAATAAGAAATTCCATGCAGGGAGAATGAATGAGGAAAAACAATAGGCTCAATTAGCAAAACAAAACTGCATGTTTTATTTATCAAAGACAATGAAATAAATCAGAAAATACAGAGAAATACAAAAGAAGTTATAAAGTATAACTTATTTTTTCAGAAATGGAAAAATGTCCCTGAATACTTTTAGATGTATTTTTTAGTAGTCAGCATCAAATAATAAACGAGCAACCAATTTTGTATGTTCTATATATCCGTATTAAATGATTTTTAAGTTGAAAAGAGGATATAATTTCCATCATTTTTAATGTTGGCATTCAAAAGCAAAAATATAACTAAAAAGAAAACAGATGAGACATAAAATGATTTGCAAAATGGCAGTAGCTTATGAATGTAGATTCCAGTTGTAATAATGGTCACAGACACACATATTCTTGCAACACACACACACACACACCACACCCCCATATTCCACACGTTTCCATAACTTGAAGACAGATTATTCTGCATATCTCAATTCAAGATAGGATTTTTATAGGTTAATCCTATAATCAAAGCAAGAAGCTACTAGTACAAGTTCTGATTTGCTTCGTTTAACAAACTAAAACCTCTAAAGAAAAAATTATTACAATCATAATTGAAAGATACTTTTATTGGCTTTTTAAAAGACAAATGCAAATGAGAGTATCTTATTCAGAAAATTAACTTTCAAAAACATCTTAAATGAAATAAATAGAACATCTAATACGATCTCTTCCTCCAAGAATCTCTAAGATGGCAATGCTAAAAACCAAGCTTCTCAATTAAGAGTCCCTAAAACTGGCATGTCCCTTAAAAAGAAAAAAAAAAGGAAGATTTTTTTTTTATAAAGGACATGTGGAATACCCACATCTGCTTAAAATTTGTCCTAAAACAAACTATCTTTAACACCCAAATTTTCTCTATATATTAAGTTCACTTAATTTTAAATTAAAAGATATCCAGACAGTTTCTAAAACAATGCAGAAAGTAATTTATGCATGGTTATTTACAGAAAGAATATGCTAAATAATAATGTAAATATCATGTTCACAAATCTGACAAAGCTTTTCTATAATCAGCACTGCAGGTTTCAAAAACCTATATATAACGAAGGATGTTCCATGTGTAGAGTTACTAGATGAATCTAGAAGTCAGAAACTATAAAGCATTTGACATGGTTAATAATTTCATTTTATTATACTAAATGTCAGGTCAAAAGTCAATGGCATTTACATGCTGGAAGACTGTTTTTTACTCAGCTCTTTCAATTATACCAAACACCGATTGACCAAATATGACTGGACTTTACTGATACAACTTTACGGTCTCTTTCAAGTATACGCAAATCTTTTAAATGGGCACGTATGCAAATGTGCAAAACGAATGAAATATAAATATTTAAGAGAATGAACAGAATTGGCCTTTAAGCATAAACCACCCTGCCATTCAATCTTGAAGATCTATCTTTTCTTCACTAATTTGTCTTCTGCTTTTAGTAGTCTTCTATTCTATTAAAGTTGTAGGTTTACAGATGATCTGGAAATTTCACATTGATATAAGAAAAGAATGTCTGGTCGATGTAGTCTAGGGACAAAGAAAGAATTAGTCTTAAAGTATATTAAAATGCAAATATCTAAATGATAGTACAAAAACCCATTTTATAGCAGTAGTACATCAAGTATATAATGCTCTTTTGGTAAAGATGACATAAAACAGCATATATCAGAATATATTCCAACATTTAAGCTTCTATAGAAAACCATCTAGAAAATATGTATATTATAGACTCTTGAAAATGCAAACAAGATAATCACAATACACTCAATGTTATTTCTTGCAAAGACATTTTAGTGGCTAAAGAGAAAACTGACCTCTTCTAGGTAGAGGTAAAAGAACATTCTTTAAAAATGCTGGTTTATTTTTGAGAGAGAAAGGGAGAGCGCGCGTATGCACAAGCGGGAGAGGGGCAGAAAGAGGAGGAGACACAGAATCTGAAGCAGGTTCCAGGCTCCAAGCTGTCAGCACAGAGCCCGATGCAGGACTTGAACCCACGAACTGTGAGATCATGACCTGAGCCTAAGTCAGACACTTAACCAACTGAGCCACCCAGGCGCCCCGAGGTAAAAGAACATTTAAAAGTATACTTTAATATTATCCAGAAATACAACTACATTCACTCTACTCTTCAGCAGAAATAAATTATAATAGATGTAATATATTAGATATAATAGATATAATAATTAGATATAATAGATGTAATATAATAATGTAAAACTCATGTTATAAAGTTTAAGCGCTCAAATAAAAAAACCATACAATTTATTTATAAAAAGGATATTTAGTTATAGTAACTTTGGAACGTTTTGTACTTGTAGGCAGATACAGAAGTTAAGTGTTTTAGCAGACATTTTGCTTATGGAGTTCAAATACTTTAAAAGTTCAAATCAATTATAGACATGAAGTATATGGTGCTTGTTTTAAAAATAGTATAGAGGGAAAAGATATTTGTAAGCCATATGATTCAATAAGGAGTTAATATCCAAAATAAAGAACTCGTATAACTTAATAACTGAAAAACCAAACAATCCAATCAAAAAATAAACAGAGGATCTGAATAGACATTTTTCCAAAGACATACAGATGGCCATCAAGCACACGAAAAAGATGCCCGACATCACTATACATCAGGGAAACGCATATGAAAATCACAATGAGATTATCACCTCACGCCTGTCAGCATGGCTATAATCAAAAAGATAAGAAACAAGTGTTAACAAGGACATGAAGAAAAGGGAAACCTTGTGAGCCGTTGGTGGGAAAGTAAATTAAGGCAACCATGCTGGAAAACAGCATGGAGTTTCTTCAAAAAATTAAAAGTAGAACTACCCTATGATCCAGCAATTCCACTTCTGGCTATCTGTGTGAAGAAAATGAAAAGAGTAATTCAAAAAGATATATGGACCCCTCTGTTAACTGTAGCATTATTTACAATAGCCTAGATATGGAAACTAAGTGCCCATCAATAGATGAATGGATAAAGAAGATGTGGGTGTGTGTGTGTGTGTGTGTGTGTGTGTAAAATGTAATACTACTCAGCCACAAAAAAGATACTGCCATTTGTGACAACATGGATGGACCTTGAGGGTATTATGCTAAGTGAAATAAGTCAAAGAAAGACAAATGCTGCATGATTTCACTTATAAATGCAACCAAAAAACAAACAAACAAACAAACAAACACAATAAAACAACATCCAGACTCATAGATACTGAGAACAGAGTGATGGCTATCAAAGGGGAAGGAGTTATGGAGTGAGGGGGGCAAAATGAGTGAAGCGGATCAAGAGGTACAAACTTCCAGTTACAAAACAAGTAAGTCATGGGGAAGTAATTTACAGCATGGGGAATACAGTCAATAATACTGTATTAACTTTGTATGGTGGCAGATGATAACTAGACTTACTGTGATGACCAGTTCACAAAATATACAAATGTCAAATCACTGTATTATGCACATGAAACTAATACAATATTGTATGTTACCTGTATTTCAATAAAAAAGAATCTATTATAGAAAATAGAGATACAAGGTCCCTTCAGGTGAAGATACTACTGGTTGCACACAGCCTCCAGAAACTCACTGGACAACTAGTAAGAAATCCCTGCTCGTTTCTTTATTCCCGTTTATTCAAGTTGAAGCCTTCATTATTAGTATAAACTGACACACTTCAAGTAAACAATATCAGAGCTCCTATTTTCTTCACACAACTTTTACTCTCCGATCTAGTTTGTTAAGATCAGTGCACAGAAAATTACTTTTCAATCACAAATTTGTTTCTTGTTTTCTTCAACACATGTGTGACTTTCATATTGTTTTATACAAAGTGCCCATCCCTTCTGTGTAAGTGCCTTGTCCTATTTTTTCGACCCTTTAAATTTTGTGCTAATGGTTACATCCTGTGGTTAATCTTTAAAAAAGAAGTGTAAAATGTCTGACTTAAAGTTTGCTTATTCATTATATATTTAAAAAATTGAAATTTCCAAAGAAATTCAATTTTTAAAATCTATTTTAAAAAGTTCACAACTTATTAAATTTTCATTAGTTGATTAACAGTATATCAATATATTAAATATGCTAAATTTAAGCAAACAATATGAGTGCAAACAATATGCATCTGGTGAATATGAATACATGAAGGGAACAGTTAATATGTTAAGATTTCTTACCTCTATAATAAGAAGAAATACCTTGTTCTATGAGCAGCTGCCATACTTTCAGACATGTTTCTGACTTTTAGATAATTAACAAATCCTCTGAAGAAAAGAAGCAGGCCTGAGAGGTTAAAATCACAGATACATTATGTTCTTATACAGAGGGGGTACCACAAATTTAAAATAGACAATTATAAACAAGATCCTCTCAGCTTAAAGAATTTAATCTGTAAAATTCCATTCATTCCATAACCTATTTTAAATTATAATGATAATTCCATCTTAGAAAAATTTAATAAAAGTTTACTGCCTCCCAAAAATTCTTTCAATTTGTTAAGTCCAGATGTATCTAAATTAAAGTAAAGCAAATCCAGCCATGAAAATCCATGTATATATATATATATATATATATATATAAAATATATACATTTATTCCATTTCTTTAAATAGAAAAGCTACCTAATGCATTTAATGTGATTCAACTCACAGAAATCCCATTTTTATATGAAATTTTTCTTTTTTTTGTTTTTAAAGAAATTTCTGGGTTTTTAAGTTTATTTATTTATTTTGAGAGCAAGCAAGAGAGAGGGAGAGAGAGAGAGAATCCCAAAAAGGCTGTCATAGTCAGTACGGAGCCTGATGATACGGGGCTTGAATTCAAGATACATGATGAGATCATGACCTAGCTGAAGTCAGATTGACTGACTGAGCCACTCAGGCACCCCCATATAAAACTTTTCAATTAATACAACTACTAAGCAAACTTAAGACATATTTGCTAATATAAAGTATTCAAGAAGGAATATATGCGTGTAATTTGCTAACAACTGTGGGATAAAACCAAGAAGCCTGTCTAGCAATATCAAGTGCTTGTCATCTGTGAAATCTGTATTTGAAGACATGTGTGTTACATAAATAATTTTAATTATTACTTCTTATTTTCAAGTAATAATAAGACTAATTTATAATACAAATTTACATAAGAAGAATCAGGAAAGACTTATGAAGCAACCACTCTAGTGATTTCTTAAATGATTTGGGATAGATCTTACTATATCTATTTAGTATTCTCTGTAATAGGAATTTTAAATAACAGCCATTTGCTAACAGGTCTCCTTAGTAATTGAAGGAGAGCAAGCATTGCCTGTGAAATGCTTCAAAGTTTCAGATGAAAAATATTAGTTAACCACAAAAAGCATTAGCATTATTAGTAAATTCTCTGATATACTTATTATGCATAGAATTCTAAGGGAAACATTTACTAACTTCAGTAAATATTTAACTAGTAATGGGAGGGGATGCAAAACAAAAACAGAAGATATATATACATATAGCAAATATATACAAATGCAAAGTTCCAAACTAAATTCGTACCCCAAATGCAAGACAGTAACCAAAGTACTAAAAAAGAGCATGGTTGTAATAAACGAAAAAGATAGAAGATACACAAATAATGACTTAAACAAGTGGTATAAATTTCAGCTAAATCTGATCACATCTGCTTCCCATATCCTAACTCCTTCCATTTGTGACTCCCACTCTGAATTCCACCTCATGCTCTTGCAGATGCTGTTCAAAGATAATGCTATTGTGATCCAAATGTAAAAGCATTACTGAATAATGTAAACCAAAATTATTTGTGAAATCCCTTCTTTTGTTTATGAAAACTGCTGTTTCTAAGACATATTTTATTCTGCTCAACCATTTTCTAAAATAAGCCAATTCATACCTAGAAACCAATCAATCATTCAGCAGCTATCATTTCTCAGTGTTCTACAATGTACTCAACATTCTTCTGAGTATATGTGTGAGCAACATTTTCATCATGGATTAAATTTTCGTATTTCCCTAAATGCTAGATAGATTATGGTTCTGATGTGGAAATGAGGTCATCCTCTGCATTCCACTCAGGCCTATAGTTGTCTTCCTAAGGTCCAATCGTTAATAATATATTCAGAAGCAACTATCCTCACCTAATATGCTTAAATATCTAATAGACTATATATTTTTTTCACTGTTAAATAAGTAGCTCAATAACAATCACAGAATTCAGGCAGTCAGAACACAATTAACAATGCAAAAAAACTGCCTAAACCCTCGCAAGAGTCTGGCTCCCTAACAAAATCACAACAGCAGAATAATTTCACTATAATTATTAAATAAAGAATACAGGATCTTTAGTGACCTTATCTGATCGCAAGAATTTGTTTCCATAAAGATCCTAAAGATCCAATAGCAGGACTAAACAAAAACTCAATGAGAACACTGCCACCTACTGAAATGTTATTATTTCCTGGCACAATAATGTTCCTAGAGAAATGTGGGCTTTTAAACTTCAGTATATTCTTCACGCCAGTAAATAAATCTGAAATGTGGATTAAAGGCATCATGTGATTTTAAGATTAACTTACCATACATCTAAAGTGAAAATCACCAGGCAACAAAAATTGGAAATCCATAAAATTCATCAATATTAATAAAAAGACATGCCTTGTAAGAAGAAAACTCAACAGAAGTACTGGGGTCGTTAGGCATGAAGTCTTCTGCCTGGCTGATTAATGATTAATGCAGGGTATGTTTCAAAAGTATAAAGAACGTTTCAATGTTCCAAAAATAAGTAAAATGCATAGAACAACTATCCTACTCTCAACATCTCCTAGGATCGTTAAAAGAAATTATGCATGTATATTTTCCAAGATAAATGCCGAAGACATTTTTTAAAATCATTTTAGGGTGTTCAAGTTTTATATATTTAATTATCATCCAACAACTGATTTCTTAAATCGACAGGCTCTGGATTTTAAATCCAAAATCTAGAGTGCTATGTATAATTACCCAAATAGCTTAGATGATTTAAGTGCTAGGACAGGAGAACTTTACAACAGAAAAATTATTACCACCTAAGTTCCAACACAATGGGTTTACATCTTACAATTTGGGGAAATGTCAAAGTTAAACTAAATGTAAATTAAACTGAAATTTAATTAAGAATAAACTTACCAAGTACAAGAAATATCCACCAAAGCCAATACTGTCCATTGAAATATCCAGTAAAATAATCAGAAAACTATGGAGTGAACATAAATATATTAACCATATTTATGTACCTGAATTTGAAAATGAAAGATCAGCCTCAATTTCAGAATCATGTACCTCAAATAATCTCTAGCACTTAACACAAAGAGAAAAAAAAATGCCTAATACATTATGTAATACATACATAATTACTTAATACATTATGTAATATATACATAGTTACTTGAGGAGAAAAAACTCTTTAAAATCTTTTATACAATAGCTAACAAACTTATACAAAGTATTTTAGAAACAAAAATCAGTTTCAAGATGCTTGTAAGAAAGGAAGGTAAATTCTATGTATCTGAATCCAACTTTCTCATTAAAGAGTTCACATGTCGGTTCTTTCTTCATAATCTCTCAAAGCCACAACTACCATCCCAAACACACTACAGCAACCCGCTGCTTTAGATATTAACACCAAAAGCCACATTAGTTTAATCTTATCAGATGGGGATGTTCGGCTGACCTCTAAAAAGAAGAGCTTTTGACCTTCTGTACACCCCCTACTGTTAATCACTGCCAAGAATACTAGGCACATAAAGACCCCCAACTCATTAGACTCTTTTTATTTTCAAACTAGATGCTCCAGTATTCAGCTCTCAACAGTGAGCTGAGAACAGCTAAATGAACCTTGAAGTGGCATTTCAACAGTTCCTATTAGTGACCACGGTAGACAGTTTTATATGTTCTGTAAAATGAGAATATGAACAGGCAGATGGGAAGGGAGAGTTTGATGACAATGAACACGGCTATCTTTTCCTTGATTAGACTCTGGACGTCATGATTTTAATTACTGAAAAAAAATTTTGTAAAAAGTCAAACTAATTTTCTTCAGAGTTACTTCAGATAATTCTTCTCTATGACCCTTTAGCATTAAACAGTGTTGCAAATAGTTGTTTGTTGAAAGTAATATAACCTAGTCTAAAACTATTGAAAATTACGTTGTTTTATCTACTCTGTTTCCATTGGTCTCCAAACTGAATCTGATTTAACTAAAAATGATTTTATCAAATGGAGACTTGCCCTCAAGTCTGAAATTAAAAGTATCTACCTCCAACTTTTTTTGATAATTATTTCCAACTATCCGTTGGTATTTTCCACAGAAGCAGTTTTAAAAATCCTATAGGTTTGGTAATAACCAAAATGCTTATAAACTGTAATAAAAATATCACTACGGAGGATGCAAATGTACTAAAGATTATCTAAATCTATTTTTAAAACCTTAAATATTTCCATAGGAAGTATTTATAATTAATAAATCAACTATAATCTAAATTCTCAGCTTAGAGTTTCAAAAACTTCAGAGATTAAAATTTTTGTTTTTTTTTTGTTTGTTTGTTTGTTTTTAATTTTTTTTTTCAACGTTTATTTATTTTTGGGACAGAGAGAGACAGAGCATGAACGGGGGAGGGGCAGAGAGAGAGGGAGACACAGAATCGGAAACAGGCTCCAGGCTCCGAGCCACCAGCCCAGAGCCCGACGCGGGGCTCGAACTCACGGACCGCGAGATCGTGACCTGGCTGAAGTCGGACGCTTAACCGACTGAGCCACCCAGGCGCCCCCAGAGATTAAAATTTTTAAAGTGCCATTATAGATGCAAATTCCAGACTCCTACATCATTAAAATAAGTACAAGGGAGAGCTAAAAAAATTAGGAAAACATAGCTTGTAAAGTAGGACTGCACTATATTTTTTAATCAAGTGATTACTAATTATAAATAAAAGATTTTCATATGGGTTTTAGAGTCTATAAGAACGAAAAGAAATAAAGAAGCAAAGCAATACATTTAACTAATATTTAAATATATTGTAGAATATATTTAATAAATAATACTAACAGGCAAGAGACAACCAGAAAGGACATCATCATTCTTCACCAAAAATATTTACCAAAGTTAGTTTTTATTTACTTCTGGGTAAAAAATATAATTACCTTCACCTTGAAATCAAAGAGAGACTTTGTAAAGTCCACTACGTAAAAAGGATAAACTAATAAGCTTTTGAACTCATTACTGAGTGAGCAAAAATGTTTAAGATACCAACAGTCGCAGGGCTGAGCCAAGTTGGGTTTTTTAATGAATAAATCCATCATGTTGACTGGCCAATCACAGGATGCAAAAATCAAATTTTGAAAAATAAATTAACTGACAATAGGAATTTATCTAATTTTATTTTATTAATGTAACACCAGCATTTTATTGTTTACATCCTGTCTACTTTCAAAAAGAGTTGTTAGTTTTTAACAAAACACATATGCATTTTCAAACAAATAATAAAAAGATCAAAAGCCGTAGACAGAAATAATACCAGAATTGGCTAAAGATATTTACATTAAATCTGAGATTCATGGCAACTCAGAAACAAAAAGAAAAGCTGCAGTATGATTTATAAATTACTTATTGTCTAATAAAATAAAACAGGTTTTTAGGAGAAACCCTTTCTCTCAGCACTGAGCTCCACAGGGAATTTATTGTTTGGAGCATTATAATAAAAGTCAAAATGCAGTGTCATAGAGGCAGTACAGAACCAAGAGAACATGCATTGAACTGGGACCAAGCTAGTTTCTAATTCACATACAAACTATGGGATGTGGAGCAAGTTATTAGACTTTTTTTTAATTCTTAGCTTCATCGTCAATATAATGGCTGCATTGTCATGAGCATCACTGATACAGGTAGGGGGTCAAGAATTTCATGTTGGTAACAAATTCTGCTTGGAACATAGTAAGTACTCAATGAATGGCTGCCATTATTACTTTATACAAAAGATCTTTAAAAATCCTTTTCTTGTATCAATTCTCAGTATACACTAAAGGCATGACATTAACCTTAACTCAGTAGCAGTACTTTATTTTTTTTAAAGGCACATTTTATGGTTTTGGGTTTTTTTTTTTTAGTTTATTTTTTTTTTTTTTTAGTAATCTCCACACCTATGTGAAGCTCGAACCCACGACCCTGAGATCAAGAGTCACATGCTCTTCTGACTGAGCCAGTCAGGTACCTTTCAGTAGCGCTATTATAAAGGGAAACTAAACAGTCCTGGTGATCAAACTTGATGCTAGTATATACCTTACAAAGCTTTGAGCACCTCTAGTCTTTGAATTTAAGTTCCCCACCTCATCACATTAACTGGAGTTAATTACTAGATAATCAACCCCCTCCCAACTAGGGCTACTATGGGAGAATTAGGAGCTAATACCCCTAGGGCATAGGTTGCATATAATGGACTAGACTACCTTCTTTTTTATAAATTTAGAATACACAAATTTATTAAGCTTAGGAGAACTGAAAAAACAGTCCTCAAATCATTTTGTGTTCTGTGACTAAGATGAGAAATCCTATTTGAATAACAGTAATTAGTTCTATTACTAATATAACCATAACCAATGGACATAACTAACTTCAACTCTTTTGAGGTTCTCTAGTAGTAACTTCTACATCATCTACTCCTATATCATCTCTTTATATTTGTATGGTCCATAACACCTTAACAGATTTCTGCTCATCGTGGGAATCCACTCCACAACTTTTGAAATGAAATTATAAAAAGAATCTGCCAGGGGGCTATTCTTACAATGGCTCTAGTTTTAATCATCTTAGAATCCATGCAATAAGGTCTCACCCAAGAATCAACTGATTAATAGCCAAAACCTTAATCTGGTCTGAACACAGACAAGGTCTGATAAGATTACTGAAACTCTGGGAGGCAGTAAGTTTAAAAATAAAGCAAAAACACATTAAATCCAGTTTTAATTTTTTAAATCAATTTGATAATATAGGTGCATAACAAGTGTCTGAAGCACGTAAGGGAAGCTGACATTTTACTATGTGACTGTACCGAATATTTTAGGAGCATTTGAGCATTCATTCAATTAGAAATCAATGTTTAAATATGATTTGTTGAAATTACGCATTTTATGAACTGTAGAATAACATTTAAATGTATAGGTTACTTGTAAGAAAACTTATTAAAACAATAAATAAAGGCACTCCTGGTCATTCTCCTAGGCCTTACCCTAAAGAAACCAGGGAAAAGGCTTCATAAAAAGGAGCCAAAGGGGGCCTTCAAAAGGCAAAGAGCTGGGGGAAAGCTATGCTAACAACACTACTGCTGGTGGAATGGACACAGAAAATTATTATGGGAGAAAGAAGAGGACTTGGCATTATCTCCCAACACACCATCTCGTAAGTGATAAGAAGTAGACAGAGGGTGAATCCCAGGAACAACAGAGAAATGAGAAGAAAGGCTGAGAAGGAACACAAAGGAAAAAAGGTGAGTTCTGATAGCCACCTCAGGGGCCTTACTTTACTTTTGAGTTCTTAATGCTACCCCCACCCCCAAAAAGAGTGGGAAAATAACTAAATCCATGACAATTTACTAACTGATAGAAATTTTTATGTTTTGACTGATCACAATAGTCATAGACACAGTTTACTGAGCACATTTGTGCAGCAACTGGGTGAATACTTTAATTCTATCACCTCTAAGACTCACAAAAATCTTGAAAGGCAGCTATTACCAACCCATTATGAGGAAACTAATGCTCAGAAAAATTAAAAATTTAAGGTTAGAACACTGATATAAATAAGACTCAAACTCAATTTTTTCTGTTTTCAAAGCTCTTTCCACGTAGTAAACAAGCTCTCATTTAAAATGTTCATCTCACAGAGATCACTACAATAATAAGAGGTAAGAATAAGTCTCAAAATAATTGAACTCCTAGACATAAAATGAACATTCATGAACCACAGACAGATTTTCATACATTTTAATTTTAGAGATAAGAGTAATAGACACTATCAAAACACTCACCCTAACGATAAGGATCCATTTGATCAATGAAAGTCCAAATCCACATATGGCACCATATCTTCCAGCTATGGTATTGGTGATACAGAAGGATAAACAAAACCCAAGCCAGTTGAAAATAAATGCCACTAAAAGCAAGAGAAGTAAAAAGTTCTTTTAAAGATCACACTTTGGAAACAAATTAACAAAGACATAATATTAACACTACTTTACTGCACAATGGAAATAACACTCCCCTTTCTTTTGACTCTGTACCAATTAAGTCTTCTTTATAGACTGTAGTTTATCTTTTGCAAATGTATTAGTTATTAACTATACATTAACAAACAGGTACGCTTGGTTTCTTGTCAGTTTGGCCAAGAGGAATCAATTCCTTAAAATGTGTCACCACTAGGTTAAACTGCTTTTTTTTTTTTTTTTTAATTTTTTTTCAACGTTTTTTATTTATTTTTGGGACAGAGAGAGACAGAGCATGAACGGGGGAGGGGCAGAGAGAGAGGGAGACACAGAATCGGAAACAGGCTCCAGGCTCTGAGCCATCAGCCCAGAGCCCGACGCGGGGCTCGAACTCACGGACCGCGAGATCGTGACCTGGCTGAAGTCGGACGCTTAACCGACTGCACCACCCAGGCGCCCCATTTTTTTTTTTTTTTTAATTTCAAACTGGATTTTTTAAAAAGCAATATTAAAGATGAGTCACATAAATTATAAAATATTTCCAGAGAAGATACTGTTCATTGCCTCTTCCTCCTACTTAACAAAACCTGTTTTTCCCTCTCCTGAAGAATCCACCTACCTACAAAGTCTTTAGTTTAGGGAAGTCTGGACTCCATACTTAACTCCAAAAGGTGAATCCTGAGTAGTCTGGGGGGAAAAAAAATCACAGGAGGCCAAAACTCCCTGCCAATTTTTTTTTTGAAATAGGATTTCTGAAAACCATTCTTCAGTTCTTAAAAACACATCAAGGAGGTGGAGAATGGAATATAGGTTAAATAAAAGTGGCTCTAAATTAATCACTGTTGAATCTGAGTGATAAATACATAGAAGTTTATTACATTCTTGCCTAGTTTATGAATTTCTACTATGTGTGTGTGTGTGTGTGTGTGTGTGTGTGTGTGTGTGTGTGTGTATACATACTGTGTTTTTTTTTTTAAATACTGCTTTCCCCCAGATGTCTACTTTGGATGTGACACCTGGAACCACTGCAGGGATCTTGCTATCAGCCTGAGGATTAAACTGTAACTCCAAACGGGCTAGAGAATGAAGGAAATCCAGGAGGAGCAGAGCTATAGCACTGATACTTGCTACGGCTGGGATCTGCTTGTTCATGGATTTTCTGTTTTGTGAGATAATCTCCTAACTATTTAAAATAGTTGAATGAGGGTTTTCTATTACTTGTAGCAGAAACCATTCTGACACAGGTCCTTGAGATATAATCAGAGTGCCCTGTGTCCAAGAGAGTAACATTATCAAATAATAACAGTAACAACAGTAAAACCGAAGATCAATTTGAACAGAACTTTGTCCTATTCACTGCCCATCCTCTTACCCCAAATATCTCCACCCAACTCTCAGGGTAAACAAAGTAAATTACCTAGAGAAATGCTGACTTTTTCAGAATTCTGAAGACAGAGAGGAAACATTTTAGGATAAATTTAAATGAAATAGCTATTTCTTCAAAGCAATTTCCCTACTCCTGTAATTTCTTCCTTCCCAATGTCTTCTATAATTTCTTCTTTCTCCAAATGCTTTCCTGATCATTTATGGTAAGCTATGTTATATGGTGCAACAGTCAGGAGAATGAAATTTGAAGTAAGAGACCTGTGTTTGAGTCAAAGTGTACTCACTCACTAGATAAATGACCTTGGACTCACTGCTGACTCTGGTGAGCCACAGTTCTCTGATCTGTAGTACTACTTCACAAGGCTGATAAGGGGATTAAGTGAGATAATCAATTTAAAGAGTTTAACATGGTATAGAATCTGGCACATGGTGATCCCTAAGGAAATGTTAGCCATTATTACTACCCATACAAGATGATCTCTTTACAGAATAGGTTATATCTTTTCAAAAAAAAAAAAAAAAATTCAGGTGACACTACTGGAAATAAAACTTGTTTACACTCCACATTTTCTTTTTTGTAAACCCAGATACTGATCAGTACTTCGCTGTCCTCTGCATCTGTTATCCAGTGCCCCCCAGCCACACTGCTTCTTCCACTTGCTCCAGGAACCTACCCTGCTCTACAAAGCGGGATATTTACACTTCAATTAATTAAAATGACAGGAAATTTAAAATTTAGTCCCTCAGTCACACTAGCCACATGTCAAGTGCGCAATGGTCACATCTGGCTGTAGCTACCATATTGGACAGCAGAGATACAGAATATTTCCAGCATCATAGAATATACTATTAGACATAGCTGTTCTACATCCAATGGGTTAATATTTGTGTTATCTGTGGAGAAACCATGCAACAGCTTTATGTAATATCTTCCTGTCTATTTAAAATAAAGAATTTACATTAATAAATAGCAGTAAAGATTCCCAACCTATGTGCCATACGTGTGCTGTGACTGGCTGAGACAGTTACTCTCCTCCTCCTCAGCGGGTGGGTGAGGTCTGGGGCAGAGGACAGACTGCCAGCAGCCATGAGCAACTTATTACTTTATCCCAGTGATGCCTCAGTCTATCATTTTACAAGCATGTCACATGGTTAAAACACAGGAAGCACTGATGGGGAAAATACAAAACAGCGAAATATTCCAAAAGTGCATTTTCACCTCTGAGCATGTTTAGTTCAGGGGAAAATTCAACATTGTTTTCTTCAAAATCAGATCTACTGGTATCTAGTACACATACCACTGTACCCACACCAGAAATAAGATCCAAAAAACAAAAAAGTACCTATTGAGTCATCATGTTTTCTCTTTCTGCACTCTGCCAGCAGCAGGGATTCCTACAAGCTATGCTCGTGCAATATAACGTATTATGGACTGAACTGTGTCTCCTTAAAACCCTAACTCCCCAGTGTGACTGAATTTAGAGATAGGGCCTTTATGGAGATAATTAAGGATATAAAGGTAGAGCCCTAATCCACTAGGATTGGTGACCTTATAGGAAGAGGAAGAGCACTAAGGGAGCTCTCTCTCCACCCACATGTAGAAAAGAGACCATGTGAGACACAGGAAGACAGCCGTCCACAGCCAAGAAGAGGACCCCTCACCAGAAACCAAATTTTCCAGCACTTTGATCTTGGACTTCAAGCCTCCAGAACTGTGAGAAAATAAATTTCCACTGTTTAAGCCACCCATATGGTGGTATTAGCTCTAAGAGACTAATACATAACTTTATCCATCTGTAATTGATTTAAGCACTAGGAAAAAAACAAAGTTGGTGACTACTTGAGTGTAGACAGATTCACTTTTTAAAAAAAATTTTTGAATGTTTATTTTATTTTTGAGGCAGAGAGAGCACAAGCAGGGTAGGAGCAGAGAGAGGCAAAGACAGAGGATCTATAGAGGGCTCCGTGCTGACAGTAGAAAGCCCGACGCAGGGCTTGAACTCACGAACCACAAGATCGTGACCTGAGCTGAAGTGGGATGCTTAACCAACTGGGCCACCCAGGGGCCCCAACAGATTCACCTTTTATGGGCTTGGCCTATAAGACAGCAAGTAAAGCTGAACAGGTCTTAAAACACAGAAAGGGCAGAAGCATTAAATTCTGAATCCTCTATGACATGTCTGAATTGGCAAAAAAGAAAATAAATGTATGCTAAACCTTAAGTGTGTAAAATCCATAAAAGAAACATGTAGTAGAGGCAGGTGAATGTAATATGCCTAGGGAAAAAGACAGGAACACTTTTCTTTCAGCTTTACTTCATTTGTGCCATGTTTCCTTGGAAACTTAGGACAAAGCTTAAAAGGCATAGGGCACCTAGTCCCCACACAGTCAAGGCCCAACATGGAATCCAAAGAAGGAACAGACTTCCAAAACCTATATTCCTTAGAAAAAATAAAACTGGGGGGAGCAAGCAGCTACAAAGCAGGGCAATTAAGAAAAGTTGGTAAAGAATGCAAAGTGTTGCTCCAATTACACTCTCCACAGTCACATTCACAGTGCCCTTCTTTGTATGAAAGTGAGTCAGACAGGTTAATGACATTTGAAAGAAGGCTGCCAATCAGTTTAAATCATGTAAAAGGTGAATTCTCAATTAAGGATGTGGAAGGAGAACATTACTACAAACTACCTTCACCCAACAGCACTCTATAATTTATGACATTTCACATATTTTAACTTATTTGATCTTCTCATTAGCCTTTTAAGAAGGGCAAAGTCAGAATTAATTCCATTCTACAGAAGGACAAATTGAGACCTAGAACAGCAAAGTGCCACATAAACTCACAAAGCAAGTAAGAGGTATAGGTAGGATAGGCACATCCAAGCCTTTCATGTCTTCTATGCAGTGATCTCTTTCTTACATATACCTCCCATCTACAGAAAAGAGGGTAGCAGAACAGCCTAGAAAGCAATATTGTACACTACAGTTATCCATTAATAAGACTTTACTTTTAAATTTTCAAAAGCCACAAGACACTTATTAATTACAAAAGGAAAAAATAGTGAAGAAAGCTAGCAGACACCACCTTAACCTGGTGAGAACTGACATCACCAGTAAAAAGACATAACTGGATCACTGCCTCCTGATACGATGCACTGAGAAGGACACATCGTATCTACGGTATTTGTGTAGCAACTGGGCGAATGCTTTAATCATATCACTTCTAAGCCTCACAAAAATCATGAAAGGCAGCTGTTACCAGCTCATTATGAAGAAACTAATGCTCAAAATTATTTAAAATTTAAAGTTAGAACACTGATATAAGTAAGACCCAAACTCGATTTTTTGTTTTCAAAGCTCTTTCCATGTAGGAACAGGCTCTCATTTAGTAAAGTTACAAAATGTTCACACCACAGAGATCACTACAGTAAGTATAAAAGGTAGGAATAAACCCTAGAAGTAAAGTTTTCTAAACAGAGTCCATTCCATTTTTAAGTACTAGAGTTCAAGGTCATTTCCAGACTATCAATTATCCAATGAATTCAATCTTAATTTCTAGCTTTTAACTAACAACTGACTTTCACTCCATTGTCTTAAGAAGTCTGTTAAACAAGCAAGTTAGGCATGTATGAGACATTTTGCTGTGACACTTCAAGGGATTATGAAAAGCAAAAATTATCAAGGGATACATACATTTCTTTCTCTACATTTTCTGAACATAAACATGCAATTATTTTACAAATTTATGTGTAACCTTTTTTTAGGATTACATATGGTAAGAGACTGAAAAATGGATGTTGAAACAGAATAGGCAAGAATTAAGCCACCAAAGAGTTTTAACTGAAATATTCTTACTGATATTCACCGTAGTTTGTATTCACACAACTTTTATTACCTGAAATGCTTAAGCTATAAACCATATTAAAGAAAATCTATTTCTGACAACCAATAAGTGTTGGTGAGGATGTGGAAAAAAAGGAACCATCACACACTGCTGGTAGGAATGCAAACTGGTGCAGCCACTGTAGAAAACTCTATGGAAGTCCCTCAGAAAGTTAGAACTGAAGTATCCTATGATCCAGTAATCACACTACTGAGTATGTACCCAAAGAATATAAAAACACTAATTCAATAGGATATATGCTACCCTATGTTTACTTCAGCATTATTTACAATAGCCAAATTATGAAAACAGCCCAAGTGTCTACCGATAGATGAATGAAGAAGATGTGATGTGTATACACACACACACACACACACACACACACACACACACACACACACACAGAGTAATATTATTCAGCCATTAAAAAAAAATGAAATCTCGGGGCACCTGGGTGGCTCAGTCAGTTGAATGTTCGACTTCGCCTCAGGTCATGATCTCACAGTTTATGGGTTTGAGCCCTGCCCTGCATTGGGCTCTGTGACAACAGCTCAGAGCCTGAAGCCTGCTTCGGATTCTGTGTCTTCTTCACTCTCTGCCCCTCCCATGCTTGCACTCTCTCTGTTTCTCAAAACTGAATAAACGTAAAAAAAAAAAAAAAAACTAAAAAAAAAAAAAAAAAAGAAATATTGCCATTTGCAACAACAAGGATGAAGCTAGAGAGTATAATGCTAGGTGAAATAAGTCAGAGAAAGACAAATATCATATGATTACGCTCATGTGGAATTTAGGAAACAAAGGCAAGCAAACAAAAAAAAAAAGAGAAAAACAAACCAAGAAACAGACACTTAACTATAGAGAACAAGCTGATGGTTACCAGACAGGAGGCGGTGGGGGAGGGGAATGGGTGAAATAAGTGATGGGGATTAAAGAAGATACTTATGATGAATACTGAAAATGTACAGAACTGCTGAATCACTAAATTGTACACTTGAAACTATTATAACACTATGTATGTTAACTGTACTGAAATTAAAATGAAAAATTTTTTTAAATTAAAAAAAATCTATTTCTGAACCAAAGAAATAGAAAATAGAAGAGAATCTAGACAATAGCTACTATTAGATAGTGGAAGCATGAAAAATATACCAAGTTGCAATTTGAAGAACAGCCACTAGGTGGCAGTGATTACAAATAAATCTATGCCCATCAAAGCAAATAAACTCAAACACTGGCCTACAGTTTACCACAAAAAAATATATTAGGAAATGAAGTCTGAAAATAATATATATTTTTACTCTTATAATATTGGTGCAGTACTTATAGAATGGGATGCATAAAAAATAAGGTGTAGAGGCATTAGTAAAAATGCAGTAAAAGTAGGTGATTTACACTAAATATATTAAATATATTTATATTAAATTATATACCACCACAGGCCAAATAAGGTCAACCACGTGTCTAGGTTACCAAACACAACACTGTTTAATCAAGAAAAATGTTTTCAAATCTAAAAAAAAATACAGGTTAAAAAGACAGCAGGGTTAAGTGAAATCGAGAAATAGAGAAATAATCACTAAGCTCTGAGTCAAATAACTAGGTGGTATTAAATCACATTTTTATTCCTAAGAAACAAGTCTTTATACTAAAAATAGCCCAATTAATTTAAATTCTCTTTTCCAATTAAGATTTTTAAAAGCTATAACCATTAGAGGAATTAATATTTATGCTCTTAGCAAAATATGTGGAAGACTTGATAATAAAGGCTTACTAGTTAAACTGAAACTAAGAAAAAAGCCAGTTTACTAGACTGACAGCACAAGACAGTAGTTATCTGTAGCCAAAGTGTTCCTTTCTACTATACCCAACATTGTATCTAATTACAAACTTTAACTAAAACCACAAGATTTAAATATTGCATATACATTAGCTGGCTGCGAAGCAGAACATAAGGTACTAAATTTGAAGAGAAAACGTAACTATCTTCCCACTAACCTACCATTTCTGAGTGGTTATCTACTTCTATTCTTCAGCAGGTGAAATGAAAGCAAGCAAGGAAGAAACCATTTCAAAATGGAGGATTAGTGATTTCCCAGACTCAAAAGTAACTCAAGAAGAATTTTCTATTTTTAAATTTGAATGTAATACTTTAAATAAGTAAAATATTCCTCAGTTTTATTATCAAAATAAACATTATACTTAAAATGAATGAAATATGCATTCTGTGAAAGCTTGGTCATTTAACCAGGTTGAGGGCAGAAATTCACCATATCCTAGTCTAAGAAACTTACTTACATGAATATTGGGTTTCTAAAACTTGATTTTAGCAATTAAACAATTCAAGTGTCATAATATTATGTACTGAGTATACTATATGCCAATCCGTGTATTAGGAATTTAAATACTAAGACTATAACACAGTCTTCCCTCAAAGCATAAAGCATACTTTATAAGTTCAGATATTAAACTAAGAATTCTGCAACATGTTAAAAAAAAAATCTTACTTAGGTTTCTGGTCTTCTAATCACTTACCATTCCCCCAAAGAAGACATACTTGCCTTCTTTTGTGTCTCAAATCACATTATTCCAGTTGCCCAAAATATTTCCTTTTCCAACCCTTCTTTCGTGCCTTATAAAGACGCTCAAATGCAAGTCCTTTGCCCCAAAAGCAGAAGTTAATAGTTTCATTCTGCCTGGTCCTACATCACTGCATGGACATGCAACATTTTTCATGCAAAAACATATTTAGCTTAAATATGCTTATATAACTCCATACAGTCAGTATCTAGCATAATGATTGCAATACACAGTTGTGTTTAATAAATTCTAGGATTTTTATGGTCTCACATGATCACATATCAGAAACAATTTATATTTTACACTAATTAGATACACTTTAACAATATTTGCCTTTCTTCACTATCTATGTTACTTTAAATACACATGTAGCCAGTATACCCAAAGAAACAATGTGGAAATGAAAAATCACTTACTGAAAAACGCCAGCATAAAAATTCCATCATTACCCACTCGGAGCTGGTCTGCATCACTAAAGTCATCTCTTGGTTGACACTCTTCCTCCTGAATCTGTAAAACATGTAACATTAGACTAGCACACTAAAAACTAATTACAACTTTATTATCTTAAGTATAAAGATAAAAAATTAAATAAAATCAAATGTCCTCAATTTGTTGTATAGACAAAACGATACAGAGAATACAATATCTGGCACAAAGTAATCAAAAACATTAGCAAGAATTAATTTTTCATGGGCACCCTTAAAAAGGGTTAAACAAAAAAGATAAAAACTAAATACTGGATTAATGAAAATGATTATCAAGAAAGATGTGACTGACACTGTGCATTTGCATCCAATGGGAAAGAGGAATTTTCATGATCATTGGTGGAGTCTAAATTATATGACCTCTATGGCTGGCAACTTGGCAATATTTATCAAAAATAAAAATGTAACCTACAACTATATGGTCAATTAATCTTCAACAAAACAGGAAAGAATATCCAGTGGCAAAAAGACAGTCTCTTTAACAAATGCTGTTGGGAAAACTGGACAGCAACATGCAGAAGAATGAAACTGGACCACTTTCCTATACCATACACAACAATAATTCAAAATGGATGAAAGACCTAAATATGAGACCCAAAATCATTAAGATCCTAGAGGAAAATCCAGGCAGTAACCTGTTGGACATTAGCCGTAGCAACTTCTTACTAGATACATCTCTCCGGAGGCAAGGGAAACAAAAGAGAAAATAAACTATCGGGACTTGATCAAAATAAAAAGCTTCTGGGGCACCTGGGTGGCTCAGTCGGTTAAGCATCTGATGTCGGCTCAGGTCATGATCTCACAGTTCATGAGTTCGAGCCCCAGGTAAGGCTCTGTGCTGACAGCTCAGAGCCTGGAGCCTGTTTCGAATTCTGTGTCTCCCTCTCTCTGCCCCTCCCCCACTCATATTCTGTCTCTCTCTCAAAAATAAACATTAAAAAAAATTTTTTTAAGTAAGTAAATAGGGGCGGCTAGGTGGCTCAGTCAGTTTAGCATCCCACTTCGGCTCGGGTCATGATCTCGTGGCTCATAAGTTCAAGCCCCACATCCAGCTCTGTGCTGACAGCTTGGAGCCTGAAGCCTGCTTCGGATTCTGTGTCTCCCTCCCTCTCCCCCTCTCCCCTGCTTGTGCGCTCTCTCTCTCTCAAAAATAAATAAGTAAATAAATAAATAAACAAACAAACAGCTTCTGCACAGTGAAGGAAACAAAACTAAAAGGCAAACTATGGAATGGAGAAGATATTTGCAAATGACATATCTAAAAAAGGATTAGTATCCAAAATGTATGAAGAACTTATAAAACTCAATACCCAAAAAATGAATAATCCAATTAAAAGGTGGGCAGAAGGCATGAATAGATTTTTTTCCAAAGAAGACATCTAGATGGCCAACAGACACAAGAAAATACTCACCATACT
The DNA here is from genome assembly GCF_014898765.1 of Herpailurus yagouaroundi. Classification (NCBI taxonomy): domain Eukaryota; kingdom Metazoa; phylum Chordata; class Mammalia; order Carnivora; family Felidae; genus Herpailurus; species Herpailurus yagouaroundi. The sequence goes on from NW_024412405.1 coordinate 29,790,454, forward strand.
TCATCATCAGGGAAATGCAAATGAAAACTACAATGAGATACCACCTCACACCTGTCAGAATGGCTAAAATCAAAAACACAAGAAACAACAGGTGTTGGTGAGGATGTGGAGAAAACAGAACCCTCCTGCAGTGTTGGTGGAATGTAAACTGGTGCAGCTACTCCGGAAAACAGAATGGAGGAAGGTTCCTCAAAAAGTTAAAACAGAAATAACTCTATGATCCAGCAACTGCCCTGCTAGGTATTTACCCAAAGAATACAAATATACTACTTCAAAGGGAGACACGCACCTCAGTGTAGCATTATCTACAAGAGCCATATTATGAAAACAGCCCAAGCGTCTGCTGATTGATGAATGGATAAAGAAGACATGGTACATACATACAATGAAATATTACTTGGCCATAAAAAAGAATGAAACCTTGCCATTTGCAATGATGTGGATGTGATGTGGAGCTAAAGACAGTATTTTGCTAAGCGAAGTCAGTCCGTCAAAAACAAATACCACGTGATTTCACATATGTGAAATTTAAGAAACAAAACAAAGGATCATAGGGAGAAAGAGAGAAACCAAGAAACAGACTTAACTATAGAGAACTGATGGTTACCAGAGGGGCAGGGGATGGGTCAAAAAGGCGATAGGGATCAAGGACTGCACTTGTTGTGATGAGCACTGGGTGTCACTAAACTGTACACCTGAAACTAATATCACACTGTATGTTAACTGGAACTGAAATAAAAACTCTTAAAAAGGAAAAAAAAAAATTTACCCACACACCCTTTGACCCAGCATTCCAGTTCTTGAAATACTCTGTACAAATTTACTTCTTATATTCCCACTTACAAGAAATCATGTATTAAAGATAATTTGTTGCAGCAACGTTAATAAGAGCAAAAGATCAGATACAATCTAAACGCCCACCAACAGTGGACTCTTGTCAGGAGACAATTCTTGATGAGTCCTTCATGTTTCTGATTGTCTTCCAGGTGGAGGCAATGGCTGCCCTTCTTCTGTACTATCTTTTCAAGGATGTTTATATTGCAGACGGCTTTGGAAGAGAGAGCGTGTCACTCCCTAGGGCAGAGATGTGGGCATGTTTAGTGACCATTAAAAATACATTGGGTTCACTAAACTCAAGGTTCCACACTGTGTGTGGAAACATTACTTGGTCCTCTTTGTGTTTCTTAGTGGGAACTGAGGCTCAGGAGACTGGTCAAGAAAATGCTAATATATTCATGGCAGTCTCACTACATACACTGCCAAAAGAAAAAGACTTTCAGAACCATATTGCTCATTATTTGGGCCAAAATATCCCTCAAGTACTCTGCAATCATATATCGTAGAAAATTCAGTGATTGGCAATGACTAAATACACAATAAGATTTTGTATAATTGCAAGTTAATTCAAGAAATAAGCATTAAAACCCAGTGTAAGCCCCTCCAAACCAGTCAGTATGATAGCAAGAATATAAACATTTCATATTTTTTCTAAATATCAGTCCAGATATTTTTATCACACATCATTTGTAAAAAGAAAACACATATGCAAAGATATCTTTTACGACATTAACAATGTAAAACATACACACATCAACACACATTTCAAAATAATCTGATAACTTTACCAGAGAGGAATGACCACTAAATTACAGTAGCATAATTGATTCCATGGAATTTCACTCAACCATTAAAATAACAGAGAAACATTTATATAAAATGCTTAAAAAATAAAAGAAACTCTGTGATAATTTCAACATTAAACACAGCTTTATAAATCCCAAAACTGGTAAAAGACACCAATATATTTTAAAATGAAAAGCTGTAAGAGAACAAGTGTGGTATTTTCTTCTTCCTAATTTCTTTCTCTTCATTGCTAATTTTTTAAAAGTATTCAACTTAATAAACTGTAATTTATTAAATACCAAGTATGTGCCAGATAATAGTGAGGTGCTAGAAATGTAACCACAAGGTCCTTGTCCTGGAGTGGCTCACAATTTATAAAGTGTTAGTTTTTGTGTCAAAAGACAAGTTACTGACAAACTTTAAAATAAGGTACAAAAAAACAAACACTGCTCACTATTAGGTTGTAAGATAAGACTACCTGGTGAATAAGCCATGTTCTAAAAGCTTTTCCTCACAGAGAGCAAGACAAGGCTTGCTTCTTTCTTTGGAGAGTTCTACCCTACTGTGTGCAAGTTAGGGCAATAGAGGTCCCAAACTTGCTTAACATCCTTTTAAGGACCTCTGCCATTTCCAAGGTCTCTAGAGAGACACTCCCTGAGAAAGAGTCCTTCTGGTTCACGGAGAGTGCATGCATGTATACAATGCATGGACAACCACGTATGTGCCAGGCAACCTAGAGTTGATTTTGATAGAAACTCCACACTCTATACAGATCTATGCTCCTTCTCTATGATTCTCTCCTCCAAGCATCAAAAAACCCTTATTGACTGAGCTGTATTTATGCCACGGTCTTAACAAAGACTTGCTTTCCCCCTCAGAGGGAAAAGGCATAAATAATAAATTTGAGGCTTGCTGTTTTTACTTATGTGCCCAAAGCTATTTATGTTGACATTTAACTCTGTGTGTTGGAGTACAAGAGTGGGAGCAGGCATGGAAAGTGCTGTACTGATAAAAGAAACCCATCCAGGAGAAAACACTCACCTATCAAATACACTACTTGCTGGGCTCTGGCCTGATGGCAGGAGAACGCTGTGCACAAAAACTCCTTTCTCTCCCTTTATCCCTCACCTCATTCTAGCTTTCTGTGTAAACATAAGTTTGGGTGTCTTTTCCTGAAAAAAAAATGGGATGAATCTAGGACTCTGAAATGGTACTCATCTCTAACGTCTAAAGCAAGAAAAAAGGGCAACAAACTCTAGCCCGGCTTGCAGCCATGCTGAAATGAAATAACTTCCATCTTTTACTGGACTGTAAAATAGCACACATGCATCTTGTTGACTGTCCACTACTGAGATAGTCATTCCTTTACCAGAACAAGAAGTAGCATCCATATGTATCACTGGCTCTCCTACTGAGACAGTAAGGGGAGAAGGGGCAGGTGGAATCCTTGACCATCATTCTAAACTTCTAGTGTGGGATGTGTTAAAACGCCAAAAAATATTAAAAAGTTAGTTGACAAACATAATTTGGAGGCCTTGTAATGTTATTTCTCTGTGTTTTTTAACCTACACAGAGTTCATTCAGAGTCACTAGACTGGCTATACTAATATACACAATTGAGTAGGGGAAAAAAAGATGCTTTATGATTGTAGTTAAGGACCACAAAATCCAAATTATATAAAGAAGGAAATAAGGATATCAACAGTGAAGAGGTCAATGGGATGCAGTAACTAGAGTGAGGGGGGTAAAAGTCAGCACGTGAGGGAAGACAAATCAAGACTTAGGAAACATATTGGTAAAGATAAGGACTAGGATGTCCACAAACTAAGATGGAGTGTAGGAGGAAGACTGATATAGAAATAAACAGAAACAGAAACGGTGGAGAAGGTGGATTTAACTAGGAGAGTGCCAATTTCACCATAGCATGACAACACACATAAGTAGTAGTAGAGAAAATACTAAAAAACAATCTACATGCACAAACACTCTTAGAGAACTATTTCTGACATTACTGAATGTACTCAGAATTACTAGACGATATTCTCAAAAGGAAGCAATCAGATCGCCTTACTCTCTGAGCTGTTTCTGCTGCTGCAGCCGCCATGGCAGCAGCCTTGGCCTTCTCGGCTTCATCGTATGTAGGAAGGGAGGTAGCGACACTGTAGGGAGGTGGCACGGGATAAAACTCACTATAAACTTCTGAATCTGAAGAAAGGGATTAAAAAAGGACAACCATTAAAACAAACTATTTAATAAAATTTTTATAGTCAAAAACATAATTTAATAATTTACAACAGGCTACTAAAGACTATTACTGCTATTTGTAGTCTTATTTTATAAAGCTAGGTAGTATGTAAGTTACTAATTCAATCCTATGTGTTAGTTTAGTCCCGTATCTATTATAAAGGGAAAAGACTCATAAATATCATCTAAAGGCTGTTACAAAAAACAAAAATATCAAGAATGAAATCTGAAAATCTGTGCAAGACAAGGGAGGTGAGAAAGTCATCACATATGAGCATCCATTCTACCTACTGCTATGCTCAAAGAATTTAATTTACTTGCTCATAATCTCATAGCCTAAAAGTAGAAGTATCAGGAATAATAACACTTGTATAGTACTCATTATTTAATACGCCACTTCTATAGACGTTAATCCTAGCAACTCTCAAGTTCAGAAAACTTAAGGAATTTGCCCAGTATTACACAACCAACAAGTGGCAGAGTCCAGGGATTTCCTAATTACCAATATTTGCTCTCATAACATGTGAGGTTCATTTTTTTTACATGTCAGTTTTAGCAACTGTCCAAATCTCTTCAGCAAACTCAACATTTCTCTTTCCTAAAAAAGACTGGTGATTTTTAGTTCTTTTTTACTCCTCTCCCCCTCTTCTCATTTTTTTCCATATCTACCTAGTTTTTCAGAGTTTCTTTTTATGAAGAATTTTTCCCTCCCCAATTTTTAGATGATTTTTAAAATATGATCTTCAGAAATATAACACAATAGCAAGGGGAAAGTGCTAATTTTACTTTTTTTTTAAGTTTATTTATCTATTTGGAGAGTGACAGAGACAGAGCAAGTTGGGAAGGGAGCGGAGAGAGAGAGAAGGAGAATCCCAAGCAGACTCCACACTGCCAGCACAGAACCTGATGCGGGGCTCGAACTCACGAACCTGTGCGATCATGACCTGAGCTGAAACCAAGAGTTGGACGCTTAAGCAAATGAGCCACCCAGGAGCCCCAAAGAGTGCTAATTTAGAAAAAAAACCTGCATCACTTATCACCAACTTCAGCAGTACAGGTAAAGCGATACGTACAGGTTGATATACTGATTAGACTCATGCTAGCATCACTGCCAAGAAAATCAGACTCTCAAAGTTGTCCACACCCCAATGTCTGACATCACTTTCATTATTTCCTCGATTATAAATACAGCATTTGCACATTTTCTATATCAGTTTATAATTTTCTCTATCAGAATTTCTTGCATTTCCACATGAAAACACATTTCACTCTAGCAATTCTTTTCCTTTTGTATTTTAATGTATACTGGTTTTAAAAGAAGTTTTTTAAATGCTATCAATAAGAGCTAAGGATATGAAGCTAGGCAATTTTTAATCCAATGACAGGTAATGCTAGTAGCAGCAGAACACTGAGTACCACCAAAATGGTACAAGGCTCATAAATCCTTAGAAATGACTTCTTATTCAGATGTAAAAACACCACACACAGTCAGGAAAATAGATTTCTTTAGTTCTGAAGCCTCGAATAGAAGCAAAATTTAAGTGAAAGCAATGGTTATAAATTTTAAGGCAGTAACATTAAAATTATAAATTTAAAAACCGGAACAATGACATACATTACCCAAAAGGATGAGATCTTTTACATTAACAACAGATATGTAATTTTTGAAAAGTTTTAACTCCCGTGAAAGGCAAAATGAAACTAACAAATGCAATGCAAACTGGGAAAAAGCACTGCTATAGTTTTAACTTTCACTGGTTAATTTTACTTATTTTTTATCTACCCTTTAAGGCAGCAGTTCTCAACCAGAAAATTTAAAGTCTGGGGAGCTCCAATCCTAGCTGCTCGTCTTAAGCTGTGTGACCTCAAGCAAATCACTTAAGCACTTTATGAAGCTCTACTTTCTCATCCATAAAACCGACTCAGCAAGGCTGTTACTTGCTGTTATATGACAGGATTTAAGAGTAGTCAAGAGGACTCTGTAAACTGTAAAGCATTATACAAATGTCAACTATTATTATTGATGGTGCTCAGATCTATAAAACCAGTCATAAAGTGACCTACTGAAGAACATAATCTCCACAGAAAACTGGTACTGTCCATGCTTAAAATTTAACAGTAAAAGGCTGAAGAAAAACACTATTGATGTTTTTCATTAAAGAGAAGCAAACTTCTAGAATTACTCAGTTCTTGTGTTCAATTACAGTCATGAATGGCCTTTTAGTACAAGTGTAAAAATAAGGCCAGTAGTCACACAGATTATAAGAATAACTGAATACCTAGGTAGCAAGGACAACCTGTCTTACAATGGAAATTTATCCAATCTCTAAAAATGACATGATCTGTGTGGCACCTGGGTGGCTTAGCTGGTTAAGCATCTAACTCTTAATTTTGGCTCAGGTCATGATCTCATGGTTGTGAGATCAAGCCCCATGTCAGGCTCCACACTAAGTGTGAAGCCTGCTTGGGATTCTCTCTCTCTCTCTCTCTCTCTCTCTCTCTCTCTCTCTGCCCCTTTCCCACTAACACTGTTTCTCTCTCAAAATACATAAAAATTAAAAAAAAAAATGACATGCTCCATTATCAAAACTATTCTAGAGCATAGAAGAATGAGAAGCTTCTCAATTCATGCTATGTTGCTTCCATACATAGTATTAATACTAAAACCACAAAGACAGTACAAGGGTTAAAGATCCCACTAATAAAATTGCAAAACTTTTGGGAAAAAAAACATTAACAAATATAAATCCAGAATGGATTAGAATATGGTAACAATTTAGTCTATGAATGCAGAAATGAATTGGCTTAAAAAGAAATCTAGTAATAACATATTTCATTATGTCAAAAATTAAAGGAGAAAAAAACATAATTCTGTGATAAAGACCCAAAAAGATGACTTCAAGGTTTCTGGCCTAGTGGAGCCATTTACCAAAGTGAAGACAACTGACAAGGAAAAGGTTCAGTGATGGAGGAAGAAGCCATTGACAGTTTTAAAGGTACTGAAACCTCCTTTATTCTTTCAAACTCTTCCCATCAAGAGGTGGAGACTAATTGTCTTGAATAAAGACTAACCCCAGATATTCACTTCTAACAAATCAAATGTGGCAGATGTGACACTGTGTGACTTGAGTGGTAATGCCACAACAGGTGACACAGATTCTATCTGGCTTGTTCTTGGAACTCAGCCTCCATTCAGTGAGGAAGCCCAGGCCACAAGAGGTCACGTACAGGTGTTCTGGCCAACAGTCTCAGCGGAGGCCCCAGCGGAAGCTTGCATCAGCTGCCAAATATGTAAATAAGGAAGCCTCAAGATGACTCCAGCTCCAGGTCACAAAAGATAATAATAACATGAGATCCTGGGAGACAATCACACAACTGAGTCTAGCCCACCCCAAAAACCATGAGAACTGATAACACTAAATGACTGCTACTTTACTGTTTGTTTTATGGTAGCTTGTTATACAGCCAGGCAATGGTGGCCACAAGAAAAAAACCTGTAATTTCAATCTTAGCATTGTCCATCATTCAAACACAGGCAAAGCATCAGGAAAATAACTCCTTTTCTTTCTTCAAGACTACCATCAAATAGATTTATTTTTCTTTTACCTAGACTAGAATAGCAAATTAACTGCACTATATTCTGGAAACTCGTAGAATAATGGAAAAAAAAATTAGCACAAAATAAATTTTAGCTAGCACCAATCCAGCTGTTAAATCCTATGGCCAAAGACAAATAAAACTGATATAATTCAATATAAAAACTGTCCATCAAACTGAGCACTAAACAAGCACATTGATCAAATAAACATTATATACAAATAAAAGGAGTAAGCATTTACTAAATTAGTGAGAATACCTTCGTAAGAAAATCATTTTCAGCAATTGCATAAAATTGTAAATGGAAAAAGTAAATGGTATGATCTTTTTACACACCCATATGGTCTAGATAAAATTTGTAGAAGCAGAAATGGTAACAAGATAAGGTTGGCAGAAGTTTGAGAAGTATTGATATTGATTACAGGATAAGAGATAAAAAAGATGAATACTCTAGTGAAGGGTCTTCTAATATTAAAATGTTTCTTATAATAGATTTAAAAAGTGTTTCCTAAAGAATACATAAAATACGTAGAGGTTATTTACAATCGTATACAAAAGCACATTTAAAAATTTAAATATTTATTTTTGAGAGAGTGCAAGCAGGGGAGGGGCAGAGAAAGAAGAGGATAAAGGATCCAAGCAAGCTCTGCACTGACAGCAGGGAGCTCCACACGGGGCTCGAACTCACAAACTGTGAGATCATGACCTGAGCCAAAGTTGGACGCTCAACCAACTGAGCTACCCAGACGCCCCTAAACTTTTTTCAATTATATAATGATTAACTCCAAGAAACAACAAATGTTTGCAAGGATGTGCAGAAAAATAAACTCTCATGCACTGCTATGGGAATGCAAACTGGTGCAGCCACTGTGAAAAACAGTATGGAAGTTTAAAAAGTCAAAAATAGGGGGTGCCCAGGTGGCTCAGTCGGTTAAGAGTCTAACCTCAGCTCAGGTCATGATCTCACCATTCATGGGTTTGAGCCCTGCGTCGGGCTCTGTGCTGACAGCTCAGAGCCTGGAGCCTGCTTCCGATTCTGTGTCTCCGTCTCTCTCTGTCCCTTCCCAACTCTCACGCGTGCTCTCTCACTTTCTAACAACTAAATAAACATTAAAAAAAAATTTTTAAAGTCAAAAATAGAACTACCCTATGATCAAGTAATCGCACACTACTGGGTATTTACCCAAAGAACATGAAAACATTAATTTGAAAGGATATGTGCGTCCCTATATTTATTGTAGCACTATTTACAATAGCCAAATAGCCAAATTATGGAAGAAGTCCTAGTGTCCACTGGTAGATGAAAGGATACAAAAGATATGGTGTGTATGTATATAGTGGAGTATTATTCAGCTTTTTTAAAAAAGAATGAAATCTTGCCATTTGCAACAACATGGATGGAGCTAGAGAGTATAATGCTAAGTGAAGTAAGTCAGGGAAACACAAATACCATATGACTTTACTCATATGTGGAATTTAAGAAACAAAACAAATGAGCAAAGGAAAGAAAACAGAGACAAACCAAAAATGAGACTATGAGACTATTAACCATAGACAACAAACAAATGGTTATCGGAAGGACGTGAGTAAAGGGATGAGTGAAATAGGTGAAGGGGATTAAGAGTACACTTATGATGAGCACTGAAATGTACAGAACTGCTAAATTATTGTACACCTGAAACTAATATAACACTGTATGTTAACTGTACTGGAATAAAAGTAAAGAATAAAAAATAAATTATATAATGATTAGCTTAGCATTCCTGGGAAAATACAAATTGTGGCCGGAGAAACTGAGGAGGGTATTTCTTTAGAATGACCTGAAAAGATAAGATGAACAGTAAGAAGCCAGAACCACTGTCGTATGTCCAGGAATTACTACCATATGTATGTGATAACATTATGTACACCCTTCACCTCCGTTCACACATACCACATTCCTGCTCACACTCAGCATCAATAATACCTTGTTTTACAACTATGTAAGTAGATATACACAAACACAAATATCTAAAAATATGTCGTGTATATACAATGTATTTATTTCTTCCAAAAGCAATATGCTACTCTGTTGGAAATAGTAATAAGCATAAGCAAGTTTATACTTACAATTTTTTTTGAAAACAACAAGAATATGAGGCAAGTAATATATGAGTAAACATTTCACAAATTATCCTTGGGAAAACCTTTTTTTAAAAAATCATAAAACCAGGAAGCCTCTTAACAGACTCGATAATTACACAAAACCATACTGGTTAAAAAAAAAAAAAAGGAGATATTAAAAATATTACTTGTCGTTTCAAACTAGAAACAATACCTGAAGTTGTAGGTACTTCCACAGTAATACTGCTATAAGGTGGAGGAGAAGAGTCAGTTTCAAGTACTGATGCAGAAGGAGCAGTCTGCGGTGTTGAGTTTGAAGTCGATGGTTGCTCTACAGCAGATGACTCTGAATTATCCTCTTCATTGTGAAGCTAAGAGAACAAGGAAAAAGAAAACAATAATGTAATTCTCATTATTATTTTTAAAAAATTTAAGCTGATTTTCAAAGACTGTTTTAGGCAAAGGATCACTTTTTAGCTAAAAACAAAGAAAAATAGCATTTAAAAAGATGAACAAAATTTGTAAGAGACCTAAGCAGTCATTAAAAAATTGTATTTTTGGTAGTTTCTCTACAATAAAATTGAGGTTCAAATTAAGCACTTGTAAAGAAAAAAAATCATGACTAAAATACATTCAAATCCATTCAATCCTACAGTTAATTATCATCTACCATGTATTAATCGCTACAAAGAAAACAACTAATACAACCACAATACCATTTCTATTACACTAGCATCTAGGATAACTGAAATGTAACCTGAATTAATAAAATGAAATAATAATATATAAACATTTCAAAAATACAGAATACTCTAAGGAGGTCTTCTCAAGTACCAGAAGAATTACTTATCAAGCAAGATGAATCAATGTGTATATAAAATCTTGGAAGACGCTCTTCAACACAACAAACGGACTGAAAGCTCAGAATTGCAAAATAATACGCTGGATCTGTATTTAACTCATTTAATCCTCACCACATATCTATGAAATAGTATTATCCCCATTTGACAGATTAAAATGGGGGAAAGGGAACAACCCTGAAAGGGCTAGAGTAACTTGCTAGACATCACAACAGCCAGGACGGGTAAGGCCAGGACTCAAACCTGAGCAGCAGGGCTGCAGACTTCTTACTTCATTTACAAGTAACCTTTTAAAAAGTCTTTCAAAAACTTTAAATTTGTTAGGAGGTGATGATAACGACATACAGTCAAACTAATTCGAGGTCAACCAAAAGCATCAGTATCTAAAAAGTGACTCATCAAAAAGGTACTATAATTGATCCCTATATTTGCAAAAGAGTTCTTATTAACTATTTAAAAGAATTTTAATATAATTTATTGTCAAGTTAGCTTACAGTATATACAGTGTGCTCTTGGTTTTGGGGGTAGAATCTCAAGATTCTTCGCCTACATACAACAGGCAGTGCTCATCCCAGCAAGTGCCCTCCTCAATGCCGATCACCCATTTTCCCCTCCCCCCAATGCCCCCCCATCAACCCTCAGTTTGTTCTCTGTATTTAAGAGTCTCTTATGCCTCCCTCCCTCTATTTGTAACTATTATTTCCCCTTCTCTTATGAAATATTTTAAGATACTTTTAAATCTATTAGAACCTTGTTTTGAAAAGAAACTACAGGCCTTCAATATTATTCAATTTTCACATCTTAATTTATTCTTGTAAAGAAATTCAATGTTAAAAATCCCCCAAATAAATTTTGTCACAGAGCAAAACTGTATAAACACAAATCTGAGTGTTGTGATGTGGTGAAATGAACATGCACTTGGAGTTTAAAAAGAGCATGCAAATTCTTGCTCTACCTTTTAGGAGCTCTGAGAAACCTCTTCTCTGTGCCTCAGTGTCTCCAAGTTTAAGTTCTAAATGCAGCCAAAATCCTCATAGGATTGTAAAATAATATTTGGAAGGCACCTAACATTAACCTAACACACAGAAGGCATTTAATAAATACTAGTTTCCTCCTTCTTCCCCTTTAATATACTTTATTCTGCGACCTGAAATAATTGGGTGCTATCAGTCCAATAGTCACTCATATGCCTCTAAAAAAATTAAAAATATATATACGCAAAGTAAAATTTACTTCACTGCTGTTTGCATGTGTCTTGGTAAGTGATCTCACTAACACAATACTTTTGTCGAGTTCATAAATTTTAACAGAACTGCCATAAACGTACCTAAAATCACTTCTCAAGTTACTAAGACAGTTTTTTTCTCCATAACACCAAGGTTTATGTGACAGAATTCACTCACAGAAACTGAACTGTAAGGTCAAATAATCATAAAGTGAATTTTGCATGAGCTTTGTATTTACCTGCAGTTTTCCAAGCAGGCACTACACGACCACCCTCCTGACTAGCAACACTGCCTCAGAGTCACAAAGCATCTTCCATGTGTCCTAGTACAAGTTACGCAGGGAACACCTAACTTAGTCATCTTTGATCATATTTTGAAAAGCAAATATGTTAGACGAGCAAATTAAGGCAAATAAAAGTGAAGTACAGATATATACTAACATTCACAACTAAACAATTAACAGCGACGGTGTCAAAAAAGGAAACCACTGCTCCATCGCTACCATTAACAATGCAAATGTGGGTGAACTATACTAAAGAAAACGCCTTATGACAAAACAGCTCTCCTCTGGTTCCTAAGAAACACTCCTTACCATATCAAATACATAAATGTGTTTCCCAGAATGACCAACTCATTTTTAAAACCTATCAAAATGTACTCAAATAACTGCAATAAAAAGAGTTAACTACAGATATTTTTATATATGATCTCAGAAGTAGAGCTCGGAACTTGTTAAACATACCCTAAATTATTTCAAATGCCCTACAGTTCCAGTTTTATTTTTAAAAAAAATTATACAGTGAACATTTGCCATGTATCAATAGTAAAACCCAATAACTCAGTCAATAATGTCTATCCACTGTAGCAGAGTACTTCCAAAATGCAATTTTTTTATTTGATCTCTTTGGTGCCTCTGTAAATTAACCTACTTTGAGTGCCCAAACCAAATCACATGTTTATCAAAGCAGACAGTGTCATTTGTGGAAATTTTTCCTTAATCATGCTGTGCAATGGTTCTATTTTACATTCTGTAAGGATTACCATAAACAGCAAAAAAAGGGGCAGGGATAAATAGAGTAGGACCTACATATATACAATAATGAACAAGTCACCTCCAAAGTTATCTTCCTAGCTTATCCTATTTATAAGTCTCCTGAAAAAAAACATGGGCACAGGAAGGGGCACCTGGGTGGCTCAGTCAGTTAAGCCTCTGATCCTTGATTTCAGCTCAGGTCATGATATGGTTTGTGATACTGAGCTTCATATAGGAGTCTTTATCTCCCTCTCTCTCTACCCGCCCCTGGCTCGCTCATGTGCTCTCTCTCAAAATAAATAAATATTTTTTAGGGGCGCCTGGGTGGCGCAGTCGGTTGAGCGTCCGACTTCAGCCAGGTCACGATCTCGCGGTCCGGGAGTTCGAGCCCCGCGTCAGGCTCTGGGCTGATGGCTCGGAGCCTGGAGCCTGTTTCCGATTCTGTGTCTCCCTCTCTCTCTGCCCCTCCCCCGTTCATGCTCTGTCTCTCTCTGTCCCAAAAATAAATAAACGTTGAGAAAAAAAAAATTTAAAAAAAAATAAATATTTTTTAAAAATAGCACATGAAAACTAAAACATGTCTTTTATATAGTGACCAGGGTGATGAAAAGTTGCACAGGGAGCCACAGTTTTTTAGCCTGAAGGATACTAGGATAACAAGAGGGCTATCTTCAACATACCTGTAGCTAATCCTTACTGATGTATGCTGAGTATTTTTAATGATAAGACAACCTTAACCATTATGATTAACTCTACCTTGCCGTCCAGCCTTCTCATGTGTAAACTACTATTTATTTTCCTTTAAGCTCTCCTATGCTATGGCACTTCACTCTATCTTAAGGTGATAAAAGATTAACGTAGTAACTGTGAGCTTTGCTTCTGAGAAGCCAGAAACCTAATGAATGTTTTCTAAACATACCAAGATGAGAATGTATGGATGTACTATGAAGTGTTCAGTGAGCAGTGTTTGAAAGAGAAAAAAAAAATTGTAATTGTAACTTACAATTAGTACAAGAAGAACTAATGTATATTTTGTATACTACCATATTCTTACATTTAATTTTAGCACAAAACAAAACTGGGAAGAAGAGTTCGTAGACGCAAGGAGATAAATTTTACCTCAATAAAAAACCTTTAAAATTTTTTAATTAGATCTTTTAAATTATTAGAATGCTAGCTTTTCTTTTTTTTTAATTTTTTTTTTCAACGTTTATTTATTTTTGGGACAGAGAGAGACAGAGCATGAACGGGGGAGGGGCAGAGAGAGAGGGAGACACAGAATCAGAAACAGGCTCCAGGCTCTGAGCCATCAGCCCAGAGCCCGACACGGGGCTCGAACTCACGGACCGCGAGATCGTGACCTGGCTGAAGTCGGACGCTTAACCGACTGCGCCACCCAGGCGCCCCAAGAATGCTAGCTTTTCTGAAGGGCAACACTTTCAGGCAGATTTTGGATGATTCTCTGGCAAGGCTGCAGACTATATAGCTGTTTTTCCCAGAAGAGTCCTACTTTTTATATCTACTATTGCAGGGCTCCATTCAACTTAGCATTTTCTCCACCCCTTTCATTCTTAAGAAAACTGAATGGTCAATTCAATAGTCAACCTACATATAATGGGAGTCTTGCCCTTTATGTAATATTAATAGATGGCAAAGGCTGCTATAAGATAACATGACTAGCAAAAACCTATGGTAGTCTCTATCATTCTATGATGCCTTAACACCTCAATTAAAGGAGAAAACAGATTAGAGTTGCAATAAAATCAACTGGTAGAGTCCAGCTACTCATTTTAATCACCCAAGAAGAAAATGAGCTACCTTATCTATGCCTCTAGGGATAAGGTGATAATAGCAGGAGCTAGGAAATCCCTGCAGACAGCACAAGCGATCTAAACCAATAGCGTGGAACACAGGTTCCCACAAAGCACCGCTGCCTGGTATATGAAGTTAGATTTTCTACCAATAAAACTAAATTATAGCAGTCTTCCTTATATATATAAATATGCTATTAAGCAAAGTAACAGAACTGTCTTAATGTTAGGGTGTTTTTTCTTCACTCAAACTTTCCTGTCTCTGGACATTTATCCACTAATGAGAGCTAGCTTATGATAAAGCAAAAATATAAACAATTAGGAAAGAACAGGGGCGCCTGGGTGGCGCAGTCGGTTAAGCGTCCGACTTCAGCCAGGTCACGATCTCGCGGTCCGCGAGTTCGAGCCCCGCGTCGGGCTCTGAGCTGATGGCTCAGAGCCTGGAGCCTGTTTCCGATTCTGTGTCTCCCTCTCTCTCTGCCCCTCCCCCGTTCATGCTCTGTCTCTCTCTGTCCCAAAAATAAATAAACGTTGAAAAAAAAAAATTAAAAAAAAAAAAAAAAAAAAGAAAGAATGTATAAGCAATGAATGAATATTAATAAAAAACTGTCAGTTGGCAAATCATGCTTAATTTTCAGCTTCTTCTCTTGAAAGTACAGAATTTTAGTTGTTTTATATTTCATAATATAAACATATTTCTGCTAGTAAAACCTTTCTTCTTAGCATGAAAGAACATCATTATTTCATAGTGCTCCACAAACGGTACCATGAGTTCTAGATGCTCCATCACCTGAACAAGGCTGCAAAACAGCTATTTAAAACCAAGTGTCGGGGCACCTGGATGGCTAAACTGGGTAAGTGTCTGACTCTTGATTTCAGCTCAGGTCATGATCTCATGCTTCATGACTTTAAGTTCAAGCCCTACATTGGATTCTGCACTGACAGTGCTAAGCCTGCTTAAGATTTTCTCTCTCTCTCTCTCTGACTCTCCCCTGCTCACACTCTTTCTTACAGAAAAATAAATACATAAACTTAACAACAAAAAAAAAGTGTCATCAGATATTTTATCAAGGCACATCTTAGTTTTCTCTTAAACAAATAAGGGTTTTGGTTTCATTTCAAAACTGCTATTGTCTGCTTCCAACACGTCAACTGAAAAAAAGAACTGAGATCTCAGACATTAAAATAGAGTGAAACTATGAAAATAAATGTCACCACACATGAAATAAGCCCCTAATTCAGCAATCAGAATTTGAACATTCAAGAGCTTTTAAAATCAAAACCATTTAGGCACAAGAATGAAAAACAAGATCTAGTCAATTCTAATTGCAACCATTTCCTTCCAGCAAACTACCACTTGCAAGTCTGTACTGTGCTTCATGATGCCCTGTGGGGGCTTAGGGACCCTGACAACCTCTAATTAGATTTGGGAATGTTTCCACCTTCCCGATCAGATCATAAACTTCAGAAATTTAGAAAGTATGCTTTATTCATCCTGGTATACCCTAAAACAGGTAGCTGAGTGTAGAGCTTGAGCAGGCTTCACATAAAATACAGTTGTCTAAGCCTCCCAGAGTTTTTTTACCAAAATGGGGGAGGGAGTTTAGTCAAGTAATAGATGCACTTAACATTTCAAGATCAAGAATCATACTTCATATATTTCTATGATTTCCTCGGTGCTCTACATATAGTAGACACCTGAAATATTTAGTCATTCAACTTTTGTGGGCAGTTATTATTAGTTAATAAGAAAATGTTTGTTATTAAGCCTACTAAAATTAAACCATATTTGCAGAAAAAAATCTCTGAATTACATTAAACAGGAAAATAAATTCCAACCCCACATCACCCAAGTCTTCAGAAAAACTACACTAGAGTCAGCCTTTCTTACCACAGCTAGACAAGACAACCAACAACAAAGAAAGTCACAAAAATCACATGCAGCTATCCTCTCCCATAAGCAAATCAATGAGTTGGCAAGGGTAAGGGTCACTGGATTACAGACAAACTACCTGAGACTGTACGTACAGATAGAAGCATCAGGGACTCAGAGCACAAAGAAGTAACGAAAGTTCATACACAGGATTTTTACTCATCAAAAAATAGTTTACTATGAAAGAATATAAGTACAAAACCAAAAACAGGTCATAAAAGGGGTGATCTTTTGATAAAAGTTAGTAGAAATGAAAACTCTAAGAAAACAAATTTTACTGGACATAAGAAACAAAACAGCATCAAAGGAATATAAATTATTAATGAAAAAAAGAAAATATTCCTAATAATTAAAAGAGCACAAACTGTTAGGAAGGATAGTGTTGGGACTCAAACTAGTAAGAGTATAAATTCACTGAACTACCTTGAAGAGCAATTTGGCAATTCCTATGAAAGCTGAAGGTGTGTAGGATACAATCATTCTACTTCCAGATGTCAACACTAGAAAACTCACTAGGACATAAAAATACATGTACAAGATTGCTTTCAGCAGTACTATCTGTAATAGTAAGATACTGAAAACAACAGTCTGCCAGCAGGAAATGAATATTATTTCATGATTTTATAACACAATTCAACACTTTAAATTGATGAATTCGATCAATATGAATCATCATAGATAAATCTTTAAAACATTCCAGGTGAAAAAGCAAGCTGCAAAAGTATAAAACAGCAAAAAAACTGTAGTAAGTACATTTTCACATAAATCTAAAACCTATCTATTTTATTTAGTAAAAACATCCATAGAAATCATATACATCAACTTCAAGATAGCGTACAAGGAAGAAGGGGGAGGCATGAATGCAAGGCTTTAAGCATACCTTTCCTTAAAAAAAGGAAAAAAAAGTTCAAAACTTGAAACAAATATGACAAAATGCTATTATCTCCATTTGCCATTATCTCCACAGTGGATATAAAACTATCTTGTATATTATTTTCTGTACTTTCATGTTTGAAATGTTTCATAATTTTAATATTTACATTTAAAACAAAAAGTTGAGCTGGCCAAGTTGTCTTCCATGTATATTTATAGCACCCACGACTCCTTAAAAAAAATTAATCCACAATGAAAAACAGGCATTCAGAAAATGAGTCAAATACAAAGCAAAGAGAAAAGTATTAGGAAAAGATATGGTGGTTAGCACTGAATCCTCTTAAATACAGAACTAATGCTAAACATGGAGCTAAAGTCTAAGCTGCTGGCAGAAATCAGGGGCGCCTGGGTGGCTCAGTCAGTTAAGTGTCCAACTCTTGACCTTGGCTCAGGTTATGACTGCCCAGTTCGTGGGATGGAGTCCCACATTGGGCTCTGCACTGACAGTGCTAAGCCTGCTTGGGATTCTCTCTCTCCTCTCTCTCTGCTCCTCCCCTGCTCACGCTCTTTCTCTCTCTCATTCTCAAGATAAATAAACTTAAAAAAAAAAAAAACAAAAACAAAAACAAAAATCAGGAGCGCTTAGGTGGCTCAGTTTGTTAATAGTTACGTATCCAACTCTTGATTTCAGCTCACATGATGTCATGGTTTGTGAATACTTGGGCTCTGCACTGACAGCCTGCTTGGGATTCCCTCTCCCTCTCTCTCTCTGCCCCTCCCCTGCTTGCACATGCTCCCCACCCCCTCTCATTCTCAAAATAAATCAATAAACATTAAAAAAAAAAAAAACTTTAACAAAAAAACCTAAAAAGCAAACATTACATAACCTGAAAAAGTAAAAATATACGTAACATAGAAATGAGGGACTGAGGAAAAAAAGAGATGAGAGAAAGTATCATTTATCTCATCTATCACAGCTGGGATTTAATCTCTAATACCTAAAATTAAAACATGCAGTTTTTTTTAAATTATCCTAATTCCCTACTGGTTTTTGTATTTTTTCTTAATTTTGGTGAAATCTTACATAACCAAACAGCTCTGTGTTAAACCTTTATCTAGAATTCAGCTGTTCATTTAGATTTTTTTCCCCTGGTGTTGAATTCAAACAAAATCATATTTCATGTTTTCGTTTTTTAAAATAGCATGGCATTATCTTATTTTTATAACATTATTCCTTTCTATAAGCACAAATGAAATTATGCACACCAAATGCTAACATAAGTTATTTCTGGTTGCTAAGGTATGGATGCCTATATTGCTTCTTTCTTTGTACTCTTACTGCCTACATTTTTAAAAATAAGTATATATAACTTTTTAGAAAAATTAAAAAGGTCATTACAAAAACACACTTTAGTTTAGTAATTCTTACTTTAAGACTACACCCAAACAAACTAATCAGAAACTTAAAACAAGACTGCTTTATAAAGCTGCTCATCACAGTTTTACAGTAATGGAAAACTGGAAACAATCTATTCATCCAAATTAATACAGGAGTATCAAAAGAATGGAACCATTTAAGATGGTGTTTCTAACAGGATACTTAATGACATAAGGAAATGATCATGATATAGTATTAAAAAACTGACAAAATTGTGGATAAATTATATATTATTCTATGTTTAAATAAGAAAAAGTGTTTCAAACTGACAGGTGACAAAATGGGCAGCATGAGTGCTTGCAAGTTGTACTTTACGTTTCTTTGTTTTTTACTTTTCTATTCTCTCCAAGTTCTCTAGAACTGAGATGAAAGTAAGAAACATTCGTTTTTATTCTTAAGACACAAAGTGATATATTAAAGACATTTCCATCTATGCTTAAAGAAAGAAGTTTCTGTAAGCTAGAAAACAGACACTATAAAATTTAAAAAAAAAAAATCACCACATACTCTACATACATCCAATAACCTTTTATAACCATTATCTTTACAAGAAAAGAAAGTCAGGTATATAAACTGATATGATCATCTTTATTTTCCATCAATTAGTTAATAGCACTAATACATAAAGTAATACCAATATGTACCCATTTTCGTGTGATGATTTTCTAATAAAACACACTTTAGAGGCCAAAATTACTCATAAGGGCTTTTTCTTGGTCTCTTATCCATCTATAGCAGAGTTTGCTTTATGGGGTCCCTTTGCCTTTGTTAATCACATTACATATTCATGTACATCATTTACAAAGTCATTCTGTTTGCACAGGAACACTATCTAGTCCTTAGTACTCCAGTTACAAGGATGGCACACTTACATCGTCAGCAACATGCCGCCAATATTCTGTTTTATTCAACAACTCAGCTAATAAACGACTCTGCAAACTTTCCACAAACAACTCTGTGAGAAAATGCTCAGTAAGCACCCAGTAGAGCAATAGTAGTAAGCTACTATGGCAGTGACTGTTGTGCTGGTCAGTTTGCTTCCACTATAGCCCTATGTTTAAGTGTAAACAGTACTTCCTCAATCCACACTAAACTCTAGAAATCAGATATTTCACATTATCTAGATTCTGTATGGTAGGAAAGAAAAGTGCAAACATGATGGGGACATATCAAAGGACATGGGAGATGAAAGAGGCAACCACTGGTCAAATCTGGGATGAGCTGAGCCTCATAATAAATGGTAATAGTATCAAATTATAACCAGTAGAATAAAATAAGAATCCATTAATTCATACTAATATAAATGAATAAACTGGAGGCAAGGAAATGTTTCCTTGCACAACTCTAAATAAATGTAGAAGAAATGAAAGAACTAGAAAATTACCATGACGACTACCATAGGTATAACTATTTCAGGCAATAATAACCAGTAAATTCTAAAGCCAGTTAGTGAAAGTATTGTTAGGAAAAAAATGGACATTTGTGGAGTATACTACAAAATAGCAGATGTGAATCTTTCCAAAACATTGTCATGAAAGACTTAAAAAATTAGACAACTGTTCCAGATTAAAAGAGACTAACAGAGGCACAATATTTAATAAAGAGCTACATCCTGATATTATAAAAAATATTTTCTTTTGTTATAAAATATCTTAGGGAAACTAGTGAACTTTGCAGATTATATTATATCAATGCTACTGATTTTGATAATTTGCACTATAAGTTTATAAGACAATGCCTTTGATTTTACAAAATATACACGGAGATATTTAGATGTAAAAGTACAGCATGTCTGCTATTTACTTTCAAAAATGCTTGGGGGGGGGCGGGGGGAAACAGTGTATGTTTGTATATATACATACAATGTAACGGGAATATCACAAAGCAAATATAATAAAAAATCAACATCTGAAGAAACTGTATACACGCTATACAGGATTCTTTGGAATCTTTTTCCACACTTTTTATAAGTCTAAAATTATTTTAAAATAAAAGTTAAAAAACAAAGTGCTATACAATAAGAAAATAGAACAATATGTTGTACAAAAACCAACAGATTAACTTAAACTCTATAATCTGGCTTCTAACAATTTCCATTCCAGCATTAGAAATCCTATAAGATCATGAAAAACCTCCACACCTTCAGTCACTTTAGAAAATGGTTTCTCCACATTTAATCAAAATCCAACTTCCCCGGATGGCATTACAACCCTCAAAGGCCTCTCAAACAAATATGTCAATCCTCCCACAGCTCCCCCTTATCCGGGAACAAGAAGAAAAGGGACATTTTCTTGGATATTGCCAGACCTAGATCAAGAGGCTCTCTTAAAGTTTACACTATCTATACAGCTTGTTAGACCCACTTACATCTTATTATTACTATTCACAAGGGTCAAAAATCATTCCCCAGTTAAGCCTTATAAGCCAGCTCTCTACCCCCAACATCCCCTCTGCCTTAAGTCCTACTATGTTACAGGATCACTAAACCAATTTAACACCCCAGCTATAAAACAGGAAGTGATGATATTCAGAGTTGAGTTATCCAGAGACTACCTCAGTTCACCACTTTTCCTGACCTGACAGTCATCTATTCCTGCTTCTATAAAAAAGATTTCTACATCTAGTACTTGGTTCACAAACTCCTGGCATTTGCCTTTCTCACTTCCTTACTTCCACTAAGTCTATTCTTTGGGCCCTCCATTCACTGCCACTTGGTTTTACTTTCTATCCTATGCAGCCAGGATTATAAAGTGAAAAATTTACATGACACACTCAATTTTCTAGCTCCTATATCCTCTGCTACATGTACACTACTGAGATCCAATCTGGAATGAGTCTCTCTGCTATTCTCCAGGTAGAAAGAGGAAAACAAATCACACAATTGTGCCACGCAAATTTAGTTTCTCATCTCAGCAGGGCCATCAGAATAGTCCCCACCACGACAGGTGTTTCAGCTCTGTCAACCTCCTATCCTCCACTTCCGACCGTGGAGCTCAGTCAAAATCTTTGCTTCCTACTTCACAGAGGAAAACAGGTTTTCAAGCAAAAATTCCTTCAACTTCTCTCCCCTGCATCTCTAAATTTAGCATTATGGCATCCATCCTAACATATTCTTTACTCCTAAATGCCAGACAACTGCACAGAGAAGATCCTGCCTCCCAAAGGATCATTTTCTCTTTAAATTATGTCTCTCCTTCCTTTCTCCACTAATTTCTGCCTCTCTACCCACATGTATATTCTATTCATGCCATAGTTAAAAGAGAAAAACTGCCATCAGCTAAAAATAAAGTTTTTTTTCCCCTGTGCTTTTTGAACTATTTCCATCTTGCCTTTCTTTCCTTCCTTCAGTGACAAACACCCTAGAGAGAGAGAGAGAGAGAGAGAGAGAGAGAGAGAGAGAGATCTATTCTTACTCTGTGCACTTCTAATTCTCATTTCCTCTCAATCCATCACCAACTGGCTTTCACTCAAAGAGCTCTTGCTAGGAACACCTACCTCCTAATTGTTAAATACAAAAGCCTTTTTTTCAGTCCTCATTATAAGAAAATCTTTAATACATTCAACTCGATTGAGTGTACTTCTAATTGGTTTTTCTTTAGCCTCCACAGAACTATTTCCTTCTGGTTTTCCTCCTACCTCTGACTACTCATTTTGTTTCTTTTGTAGGGGTCCTTATTTTACTCTGCCAACTTTAAAAAGTCTTAGCTAAAACTGAATCAAGAGCTGTGGAGACTGCCTCGAAGACACAGACTGGACTGAAGCTGGATAGTGTGTAATTGATATGATTTAGTTTCATTTACCAAGGGCATAAGCAACTAACCCCATGTAACAATGCTGAAGATGCTATTACAAGCATTCACCATTTAAAAAAACAGCACAGTGTACTGTCTTCTGATTTCACATTCTCTTAGATGGCTGCGTAGCTGCTAGTGAATAAACTAGAAAAGAAGATAACCTGGTATCAGAAGATCTAAATTTCCTACCCCTCCTAACTGCATAATCTTCACTGGTCTTTGGGCTTCATCTTCTTTCTGTGAATCATTCATTTTCATTCAGTAGTCAGTTATCTAACATCTACTAAGTGCCTAATATGTTCTAGGTACCAGACTGGGTGCAAGAAATGGGTATAAATTCCAACTCATCAATCCCTAGAACTTCTAGCTTCTAACAACTAGCAGCTCTAGGCAAGGCCATGATACAGTATAACTAGGGCTACAACAGAGAGAATAAAGGAAAATAAAAGTCTGTATCGTCTATCACAGATAAACCAGAGAGCCAAGACCAGCAAGGACCCAGGCCTGAAACATCAATTTTCCCTCAGCAAACACAGAGAAGCTACGAACAGAATCCTCAAGCAAAACTAAATACAGTAATAACAATTATGAGAAAAGCCGTTAATGATTCATCCAGGAAGGATAGCAAATGCCAAGATGCCACTACAGGCAAAAGTCAAAGGACTCATCCATCAGTGTTACATGCAAAAGCAAACCTTCAAAAGTTGGCTGATAAATCAAATACATAATCTCAATAACTTCGCAATATCAGAAGCCAAACACACACACATTCTCTCTGTTCCTTTCAAAAAATCATGTGTTTCTACACTGACTCACACTATGTATTTTATTCCTATATAAATATTAGTTATTCTCATGCTATAGTGATCACTATATTGCCACATTTCTAAAGGCATGGTCAATACAGAAACACCATTATGCCTAGGTTTTCCACACAACTTGATGTGACTGCTGGCATTTTCTAATAAAAATTTACACACATGAATTCCATTACTGTATTGATTTGCCCTAGGAGCAAAGATGCACAAGACAAAAACATGTTATAACTTGTGCCTCTGAAGAAACCAGAGCAAAATTACTTCCCAGAGAGAAGCTGAGTAGGTGGTTCTCTATGTTACTCAAATTCCAACTGTCAGCAAATCTCAGCACACATCATAAAACAAATTTACCAAATAGGTTTTCCGGGGGGGTGGGGGAGGGGGAAACCTGGTAATCTAAATGCTTTACTCTCTGCAAAACTGAATTTTGCTTTCAAAAGAAATCTTTAGTTAGCGTAAGTAAAACAGTGAAAGACTTGAAAGTACACATTTCATTATACAGTAATTTTGCTTTTAACTAGAGTCAATGAATAGCACTGTGTAGGCATATATTACGTATAGACAAATGAAATAAAATACTAGCACAAACAGTTCTGAGCCCATCCTCAATCACCTGAATTGGGCTAAGAATAAGAAGCACACTGGGTTTAAACACAACAGGGTTGGAATCTTTTCTAGATTCAAATCTAGGCTCCAGCACTTATTAACTCTTGTGATCTACCTGGGCTTCAGTTTTATCATCTTAAACACAAAATGGTTACTCACAGGGTTTCTATAAGAATTATAAAATTAACACGTGTAAACACTTCGAATAATGCCTGACACAGTAAAACTCCAATAAGTGTTAGTTTAAAAAAAACAAGACAAAGCCACTTTACATGTATCACCCACTTTTGTCTCTACGATAACCCTCTGAGTATGGCTGAGTAAAATGAGCATGGTGGAACAAGTATGAATTGAACTGACACACCTAGTTAGAAGCAGAGTCCAAGATTCAAATACAGGTTGTACTGTCTCTAAATTCAGACTCTTTCTATTTCAAAATGCCTCCAATAAAAAAATCAGGGGTAGTAATCCATTCTGCCACAAAATGACCTTTTTGAGTACTTCTTATGCTGATTCAAGTACGTACACACACACACACACACACACACACACACACACACGCACACACACCCCATCTTTGAATACACCCATCTACTTCCCTTCAGTGCCACTCCTCTAATCCAAGCCACCACTATCTCTTACCTAAACTATTGCCATAGCTTCCTAACTAAATTGCAGACACTAACATTTGTTAGTTCTTGGTTGGTTCACCAAGAAATAATACAACACTGAAGCCCACCTATGTAAGTCAAGAACACATAAACACATCTTATAAAACACAAATCTTTTTAGAAAAATATCTCCTTTAGAGGAGTACCCAACTTAAAGAAAATCTCCAACATGAAAGAAAAACAAAACAAAAATATTAAAAAGAAAGTTAACGTAGGGAGTAGAAAATAAAAAATCTCACTAATCTACAGTTGGATCTAGTTCCGGCATGGCAGTATAGGCCCCCTAAAGTCAAACCCTCCCACTGATAGCAACTAAAAACTTGGGACAACCTACAAAGCAACCCAACTGCCTGAGCACTCTGAACACTAAAGAAAATAGGGATGTAGAGGAAAGTTAAAACTTGATGAAACAACCTGCACAAAATACCAGCACCCCACCACCACCCGCCTTTTATTTCTTTTTGCAGCTTTGCTCTGAGGTAGAACCACAGTTGTGGAAAACCACTGTGGCTTGGGCTACTGAAACCCCAATAGAAATCCTATTCCTGGCCAAAAGAAGCATGGAATGCAGCCAAACCGGCCAGAGAGTACAGAAGCATCACTACCTTTGGAACCATGTAGGTGTAAGACTGACCCAAAATAGATTAGTAAAGGCCTAAAATTTAATATCATATTTGAACCACTGCACACATAGTGTGAAGCAGTACTTAAAATCTAAAGCTGAGAGGATGGCTCTTAAAACAAAACAGCTATATTCTCCAGAGGACCACAGCAAAACTCAGAAGATCCAGGATAAAATCCAAAATTACTAGAAATAAAAAAATACTAGAAAATATAAAACATTCTCCAGGAAAAGGGCAATCAAGAGATGCCAATTCCAAGATGACTCAGATTATAGTTACCATGCAAGCATTTTAAAGCAGCTATTATAATTATGTTCCAGGAAGTAAAGCAAAATTACCTTGAAATCAATGAAATGACAGAGAATCTGAGCAGAAAAACAGGAAAAAAAACAGCAACAAAATTTTTGAGTGAATTTCACCTCCAAGCATCTTTTCTTAGGAACCTACCAGAAAACATGTCACAATGAAATAAAAGAATAAATCAAAATCAGAGTAAGACTTGTAATTCAAGAAACAGAATCCAACATAGCAAAGTATTACACAAAGAAGTCTCAGTATGATAGCTCTGTACTAAGCCTAGAAAACAAACAGTACAAATGGAAAAAGGAGGAAGAAGGGCTCTAGGAAGACTATCTTCAAAGAACAAAATAATAATTATCCGATACAAAGAATACAGCTGAAGACCAAATTCTGAAAAACCACCATTGGGTATGCAAAGAATTAACTCAGATACAGAGAAAAATAAAGAAATAAAAATTAGGCAACTCTATTAAAAATATTAAAAAGTTCCACAAAATACACCACCTGACTCAGTAGCAAACAATATTTTCATGTCATAAAATGTAAACACTATTACTGATTTAAAAATTAGGTACCTTTCATATATTTAATCCTCACAATAATCTTATGAAGTAGGTCCTGCATTTGTACTGCCCTTACTTTATAGATGAGGAAGTTATAGCATAGAGAGGTTAAGTAACTGGCCCAAGGTTACAGTGCCTATAGCGAGGAGCCAAGATTTGGACGCTAGAGGTGAGACTACAAAAATCAAGATCTGAAAGGGGAAAGCAGGACATGTAAGAAAATACTGTTGACCCTTTAACAACATGCGTTTGAACTGTGTGGGTCCACTTACATGCGGACTTTTTTTCAATAAATACAGTACTGTAATTGTATTTCCATTATAACTTTCTTGGGTTTGGTTTTGTTTTGTTTTGTTCTGTTTTGTTTTGTTTTTGAGAGAGATGGAGGGAGAGAAAGAATCTTAAGGAGGCTCGCACCCAGCACGGAGCCCCATGCAGGGCTCAATCTCACAACCACGAGATCATGACCTGAGTTGAAATCAAGAGTCAGACACTCCCAACTGAGGGACCCAGGTGCCCCGAGGAGAGAAAATCTTAAGAAAATTATAATGAGGGGCGCCTGGGTGGCTCAGTCAGTTAAGCGTCTAACTCTTGATTTTAGCTCAGGTCATGATTCCAGGGTCATGGGATCAAACCCCATGTTGGGCTATGCGCAGAGCATGAAGCCTGAGTAAGATTCTCTCTCTCTCTCTCTCTCTCTCTCTCTCTCTCTCTCTCTCTCTCTTTCTCCCCCCAACTCCCTCTAGCTCTCCTTCTGCCTCTCTCTCCTTTCCCCCGTTTGTGCACTTTCTAATAAAAATAAATAAGTTAATAAAAAAAGATTTTCTTTTCTCTAGCACACTTTATTATAAAAATACAGTATATAATACATGTAACATCAAGTTATACCTATGTTGTCCAAGGATCAACTGTAGAATTAATCAATAAGTAAATGAATATACATATTATAAGTTAAAAATGCAGAGTTAAAGCAGCTAAAAAAGATTATTATTATTTTTTTTTTTTGAGGAGAAAGGCTTAGAGGACAAAGAATGGAAAAGGGGACTATTTCTCAGTATTTGACATTAATATTAATATCTACTACTGTAACATATATTATAAAATGTAATATATTTTAACTTAACTGATATGTTTGCAAGTAATAAAGTAACATCTGTCCTCCCACCTTTGCTGCACAACCTGGAACAGACCCCCCTCCTTCAGTTAATCTATAAAATGAGAAGATTGAAGAAAATGATCACTAGCTAACTTCCACAATAAATGGAAACAGTTTATTCTCCTTCTTTCCATAAGTAGATCAAATAACCTAACCATGGTTCACTATCTTGCAAATACAAGGCACCAGTCAGATGAAGAATTATGTAAAAATTGCAGAATTCATCTAAACAGATTCCTCAGCACTATTCTAAAAGAAAGTACCTACCCTAATTATGGACATCAAGAATATCAACATTGTATAGGCTAGGCAAAACATCGTTGTTGGGTTTTTTGGTCGTAACTTTGGAAAACTGTTCACTTTACAAATAAAAGATAATACACCAGTAACTCCTGCATACACCTGAAATCATTCAGAAAGACCTGATCTATTTCTTCAATAAGTATGCACTATGCATCTATAATGGGTTCAGAACTATGATATATACTATCACAAACAAGACAGACCTAAGCTTTACTTCCCATTGGGTTCACAAAATAACATACCAAAGAACAAGAACTACGATAGGGATCCATGCACAGTATTAAAATAACACACAGAACTTGGTAGTAAAGGGTGGGAAATGGGGGAGGGAGGAAGCAGACAGTGAGAGAAGATTTTCTGGAGGAAAGCACATCTAAACAGATCTGAATAAAGAACAGAAATTAATCCTGAGGAAGGAGGGACATAAGAAAAAGGGGGGATAATATGTTCAAAAGCCAAAAAGCAAGAGAGCATGCTTCGGAGTGGTGGTTAGAGAGGAGCAGAGCAAGAGAACAAAAGTAAAAAGAGTTCAAAATATCCTTAGTGCACAGCGCAATAACAAATCAAGCAGAGGCTCATGTTGTTCTCTAAACAAAAACTCAAAAAGGGTCAAGATTTATTTCAAGGCCCTTCCTCTTTTGGGGAAATCACACAGAAGTCACCCTGATATAAATGAAAGCTCTAAGTGAGAACGATGTTCTATAAAAACTGTCACTACTGGATTTCTTCAGTCCAACATCTAAAGTTTACAAGTCCTAAGCACCTCAAAATTAGTAAAGAGGTAAAACCACCCAGTTTATTTCCTGATTTTCAAAGCCTATGCTAAACAGCACTCTCTTTATATAACGTAACTGGTAATTCTGGAGAAACATCACAAACTAAACGACAGCACATTCCTAACTTTAAAATATTAAATTGTTCATGTTCAAACAAATCTTAAAAGTAAGCAAATTGAAATAATCTGATAGTAAATCTTAGACCACTGCAGCATTTCCCAACTTGCATTTGGCATGTCTTTAACAAGAATTTTATCCACACCTTAATTCCAGCTATGTAATCAAACTCTGGAAGAAACCATAACAACAAGACATGAAAACACAGACACAGGATGGATTATGATCACATGCTAGGTAGGCTAGTCCAAATTACAAGGATCTTGTCAGTAAATTTACATTTAATAAACATCAGCATAATAGAATGTATTCTATAGTTATTTAAACTTAAGTCAGGCCTATAAACATAAAATATATACAAAACTCTGAAATATTATTAATACACACATAATCAGACAATGTTTTAGAATGTAAGTCTGACATTAAGGAAAGAATAAAAAGAAAATAGTCGTTAAGTAACCAATATAAAACAGATGAGAAAACCAAAGGAGTACTCACAGCTCCATAGTTAATGAAGATACTAAGCCAGGCCACTGCAAATGGCTTCATGGGTTAATAAACAACTCTAGGGGGTGTCAATCATGTATACACAGAAAGACAAGGCAATACATGTTAAGTTGGAAGGTAACATAAACACACACCACCACCACAACAACCTTAGAGATCCCAAGTGTCAGTAACAATGAAAAACAAATATAAAAATAGAATAAAATAACATAAGCAAGGTTTTGAGTGTACAAAATTGGTCCGGAGCTAGCATCATTTGTTTATTCGTTCTCATCAAATACTTCTAAGGGCCTCCCATATACGAGGTATTGAAAGATACAGCAGTGAACTAAACAGACAAAATCCCTGCCCTTATGAAGATTACATCTGTGGTGAAAGGAGGAGGTAGGAATTAAATACGCAAAATATTTAGAGTATCAGTTGGTGATAAGTACTATGGGAAAAACTGAGAAAGTGGAATTAGGAGTACTGTAAAGAAAGTGTAGTTATTTCAAATAAGAGGGCCAAGAATGGCTTCAATGACCTGACCACTCCAACAGAATGAAGATTCTACCAGACATGAGAAACCTGTCTTTGCCATTCTCACAGCAAAATGTTATACTCTATTCCACTATCCATTCATCTCTAACCCCATTCTAGTGACAGACTAGGTAGCTGCCCGATTACAAGTAAGTGACACAAAACAACCTTACCACATTCCTAAGGGTTTGTTTTGGAGACTGGGTGAAATAAATAATTTGGCAAAAGCATCTGGCAAAGGGTCCCAAATTCAGGACTGACTGAGGTACATTCCCAAATCATTTACAACAGGGGTGGACAAATTACAGCCAGCAGGCCTAATCCAGCCCACTGCTTTTGAGCCACATCAATTTGTTTACATATTAAGAATGGATACTTTTGCACTACAATGGCAGATTGGAGAAGTTATGACAGAGACCATGTTACCCTGGAAAGCCTAAAATATTCACTACTCGGCCCTTTACAGAAAGTTTGACAACACCTGGTCTAGGTCATCATCATAATCATCATCATCATCATCATCACCACCCCTTCATAGTAAGACCACTTTGGGGGACATCTTCATGAGCACATGACCAGTGTAGTCACACAGAATCCTGCCTCAAAAAGGCCCCATGCTTGGGGTTTAATGCTTTGTGGTCACCATCTTAAAATTCTTAATAATTTTATCTTTGAATCTGAGTTTTTTTTTAAATATGAAATTGTCAAATTGGTTTCCATACAACACCCAGTGCTCATCCCAACAGATGCCCTCCTCAATGCCCATCACCCACTTTCCCCTCCCTCCCACCCCCCATCAACCCTCAGTTTATTCTTAGTTTTTAAGAGTCTCTTATGGTTTGCCTCCTTCCCTCTCTGCAACTTTTTTCCCCCTTCCCCTCCCCCATGGTCTTCTGTTTTATAAGTGAACTCCAAAGGGACAACAGACCATGTGCCAGGGGCTTAGAACCTTGGTTCATAAGCAGCCCGCCTCCCAAGGAAGAATTCTCAGTCAGCTGAACTCTCTGGCTCAGCTTGATCTCCCCACCTTTGCCCCATGAGTAGAGGGGCGAAGTAGATAAGACCCCATCCCAGGCTGGTATCACCATGACACATTCACAGGCAAACCAGCAAGGTCTTCTCCTATTGCTGATTCATGTATGGAGCAAGTCCTAGCATGGAGGATGCAATCCATTGGGAGTTGTCCATCTGCTGTGGGTTGAGACAGCAGACCTACAGAAAGGGACTGCCCCAGGGCAGGACACCACATTTTCACTTGGCATTGGACCTTGCAAATTATGTAGCTAGACTTCACTGTTTTCATAAAACAAAAATTATAAACTGAAGTTGTAAGTGAAAGTTCCATTCTTCAATCAAATTCATAAAATTACTATGGTTTGTCCCATTACACTATGAGCCAACTCCCTTCATCTTGCTCTACCACAGTTTTCTTCATATTTCTTAAATAAATTCATTTCCACCATAGGCCACTACCACACCTGAAATACTCACCAACTACAACAGTTCAATCAAGTCTCATCCTAACTGTCATACCTTCAGAATGAATACAGTTCTCTATTATCCTGATTCCAATCAACCAAGGGGTCAAACCAACTGGTGTGACATCTCCAAAGATGGTCACTACTAATTTATTACCACCATGAACATGCATGCCTCTCCTTCACTGAAAGATGGAGTTCATTTCGTCTCCCTTTGAATCTGGGCTGGACCTAGGACTGCTTTAACTTTTAACACACAAGAGAACTGAAATGAGTCAGTCAACAGTGTCAGCTGGGCTCCCAATCAATAGTCAGCATCAACTGCTAGCCAAGTGAGTGTTCAATCCAAATAAGCCACAAAATGGCTGCAGACCCTGCTAACATCGCATGGAGCAGAAAAACCACTCTGTTGATAAGAGCCAACCCATGGGATTCTGAAACATAATAAAATGCTTGTGTATGGAGTAGTTTGCTACAAAGTAATATAAAACTGAAACAGGGGCACCTGGGTGACTCAGTAGGTTAAGCTCAGGTCATGATCTCGTAGTCCATGGGTTCGAGCCCCGCACTGGGCTCTGTACTGACAGCTCAGAGCCTGGAGCCTGCTTCAGATTCTGTGTCTCCCTCTCTCTGCTCCTCCCCTGCTCTCACTCACTCTCTCTCTCTCTCTCTCTCTCTCTCTCTCTCTCTCTCAAAAATAAACATTAAAAAAAAAAAAACTAAAACTATATCTGAATACAAGATCTATCACAGCTGGGCCTATTATTTAACCTCTTTATGTCTCATTTTTTCTCATCTGCAAAGTGAGGATCATGACATTATTTCATAGAAGTGGTCCAAGGATTAAATGTGCTCATACACATAAAGCACTTGGCAGAGTTCTCAGCATATTCCTGACATAATGCAAAGTCATTACTGTTCTCTTACTGCTATTTTAGTATTGATGAAATGTATTATTTATCCCACAAGCCTGTTTCATTTTCTTTAAACTACCTAGTTCTACCTCCTCCACCAAAGTATAAGCCATAGGACAAGAACTTAACTGTCTTGTTCACCAGCACTTAAAACAGAATTTGGCAAAGATACTTCATAAATTATATATTGAATAAATAAGTTATAGGACCTCTTTTTCATAATCAATAATGATATCTAACACTGTTCCCATACCTTAAGTGTAAATCTGACAAGAGGTACTCAAAACATAAAATAAGCATATAAGCTACAATGTGATATTTTCATGATATAATTCTAATGCATTTACTTATTACTGCACAAATCATTTACAATTACTAGCTCATGTAATGAACAAATACGCCCTAATGACTAGCATTTGATTCAACCTCCAATTAGGTGTGCTAATACAGTATACTCATTTGTATAATTTTTTAATAGAGTATTTTAAGCTTTTTAAATTCCAGTACAGTTAACTTACAGTGTTATATTAGTTTCAGATGTACAATATAGTGATTCAACAATTCTATACATTACTCAGTACTCATCATAAGTATACTCTTTAATCCCTATCAGCTATTTCACCCCCCCACCTCCCTCTAGTAACTATCAGCTTACTCTTTATAGTTAAGAATCTAATTCTTGGTTTGTCTTTTTTTCTTTTGTGTGTTTGTTTTGTTTCTTAAATTCCACATGAGTGAAATCATATGGTAATTGTCTTTCTCTGACTTATTTCATTTGGCATTATACTCTCTAACTCCATCCATGTTATTGCAAATAGCAATATTTCATTCTTTCTTATGGCTGATTTATATTTACATGAACACCCACACACCCACACACACACACACACACACACACACACACACACGCACGCACGCACACATCCCACATCTTCTGTATCCATTCATCGATCGATGGACACTTGGGCTGCTTCCATAACTTGACCAGTGTAAATAATGCTGCAATAAGCACAGGGACTCATGCATCCCTCTGAAGTAATGTTTCGTATTTTGAGGATAAACACCTAGTAGTGTGATTACTGAATTGTACGATAGTTCTATTTAAACTTTCTGAGGAATTACCATAATGTTTTCCACTGACTGCACCAGTTTGCATTCCCACCAACGGTGCACGAGGGTTCCTGTTTCTCCATGTCCTCACCAAAACTTGTTGTTTCTTGTTCATTTGCACAATTAAAAAAAAAAAAAAAGAGCTGCTCTAATCAAATCAGTAACCCACTTACAGTAAATATCACTACAAGCACAGAAATAGCCAAAGAAACTAATTATGCCGTCCATTCAAAAACAAATTACCCTGACAACACACAATAACGTAATACTAATCTTCAAGCTATAGAAACGTGATATAAAATACATTTGAGTGCGAATTTCCTTAATTACAGTTTTTATAAGTTTAAAACCTATTTTAAAGAGATAAAAATCAGACATTCACAGGAACCCTGATGCACCTCTGAAATACACCAGTCTAGAAAGCAGAAAGACATACAACAACGTGATTCATTATAACTATACTGTGATTCTCAACTTTTCTCTGCCTTGATGTAGATGACAGACACAAGTAACTTGCCCTACCTTTCAATTATGGTTTCGTAGTTTTCACATTTAAGAACAGTATTTTATGAGGCAAACAAATCAGAGGGGTGTGGTACAGAATGTCAGACGATAAACAAACATGTAGAACCAAGGAAGTAAAAGAGAGAATACATTATGGCTACAGAACTAATAAGTAGTACTGCTGGACAACAGCAGTTAGTGCTTAAAAATTAAAAGGGGGAACTGCTAAGATATTGCATTGTAGAGGTATGAGAAGACCCATCCATTCTGTCTGTACATTAAAAACAAAAATTTATCCTTCAAAATTCCAATCAGTCAACCAGAATGGCTAAAATTAAAAAGACTGACAACACCAAAATTTTGGAAGTTGGTAGAGCAACCAAAATTTCATACATTGTTGGTAGAAGTGTAAAATAGTACAACTACTCAAAAAAGTCCGATGGTTTCTTATAAAAGTAAACAT
Source organism: Herpailurus yagouaroundi (assembly GCF_014898765.1). Lineage (NCBI taxonomy): Eukaryota > Metazoa > Chordata > Mammalia > Carnivora > Felidae > Herpailurus > Herpailurus yagouaroundi. The sequence goes on from NW_024412405.1 coordinate 29,824,417, forward strand.
ACACCTACCCTATTACTCAGTTATTCCACCCAAGACAAATGAAGACATATGTCCATAAAAAGATTTGTACAAAATTCCTACCAGCTTTATTCATAATAGCCAAAAACTGTAAACAACCCAAATGTCCATCAACAGAGCAATGGATGAACAAACTTTAGTGTATTCATTCAATTTATACAATGAAAACTATTCCCCAATAAAAAGGATGAGTTACTGATATACACAATAACACAGATCAATCTCCAAAACTCCATAGAGAGTGAAAGAAGTTTTGCTGACTACATGCTATATGATTCTAGAATAAGCAAAACTAATTTGAAGTCAAAAAAATCAGAACAGCGATCAACTAGAGAATAGGAATCAACAGGGAAGAGTCATGAAGGAACTTTCTAGGGTAATAGTAATGTTTTCTATCAGGGGGTCAATAAACATTTTCTATAAAGGGCAGAATAATAAATACTTCAGTAGCCCTGTTTCAAATATTCAATTCTGCCATTGTAAATGAATAGACATGGCTGTTACCATAAAACTTTATTTACAAAACAGTACTTGGAACATAGTTTGCTGATCCCTGCTCTATATTTTGAAAGTGACTTGACTTACCAGGTGTATGCATTTGTCACAACTCATCCAATAAAGGACATAAGATTTATGCATTTCACTCTATGTTAATTTTAACCTCAAAGAAAGAGAACCATGAAATATCAAGCTCTAGGCTAATGATAAGCATGTGGTTTGCAGTGAGGTACACTGCAAGGTATCTGCAAGTTTGAAAGCATCAAAAAATAAGAAGAAGAAGAAGAAGATGGACTGACAGGTATACAACACAAAAAATTAACTGCTGGCAACTGTAGATCCTACAATTGGTATTTGGTATATGGGGGTTAACAGTATAATTTTTCAACATTTCTATATATGTATTTTAAAGTTTTAATATTAAATGTGGGGAACAGGTCATTCAATTAAGAGGCCACTGAAGATTTTTGAGCAGAGAAATGAAAATAAAATTTAGGTTCTACAAATAGGACTCACACAGTGCAAAAGACATTCTGAAGAATGGTTGGATGAAGGAAGAAAGTAGTAAGTAAGCTATTACAATAGTTGATGCCTTAGAAAGTATTAACATTTAAGGAGTAAGTACAAAATGAGTTACAAAGAGAAGTCAGAAAAGTAAAGAATAGAAAGTGTCTTCCTCTCAGGAATAAGGTTCCCAGGGTCAATGTAACAGAAATCAAGTAAGATGAGAACTGAAAAGTATCTATTGGATTAAGCAATGGGCAACTCTGATGATGTAAAAGTGGTGTGGTAAGAATATAAACCAAAGAATCCTGATAAATTCAAAGGAAACAAACAATTAAGGCTCAAAGGAACAGAGGTGGGCCAAGAAAAGAAGGCAAAACTAGACAGCAACATAGGGTAAAAGACTGCCGTATTTCCTTAACATGGAAAACAAAAGTAAATGACTACACCTAAAAATTCCCATCTATTATCTCACCCAGAACATGTACTATTTATTGGGTATGGCAGTCTGCCATGGGCCTAAGTGTCTGTGCACATTCTTGCTGAGTGTTAAAGTCTGCAAAACTTACCTATTTCCTGGTACTGAGTGGATTCTTGTAATAAGTCACCTAGGCAACAAAGAAGGTCAAGGTTACCACAGCACATAACTCTACTCCTAGGGAGAGGTTAACTAGCTTGTTTGTTGCTTGCTAAAGTGCTAGAGCCTTGGTCCTGAGTTCCTGTGCTGTGACCCACCAAGTGCATCTATCTAGACCCATCACCATAATGGGATGTGGGTGCAAGGAAAATGTACCCAAATATGTTGACGTTCATGCAGCTCGCTGTGCTATGAGTAAGAATGCTATTTGTTTCTCATCTGGGAGTCTCCTGTTTTCTGCTAGTAACCATGAAACATTAACAAACTAACTTCTTAGCCTGTAAATAGGATAAAATCAAATATTAAGACTTTTCACAGTACTTGACATGAACAAGAAAGAAGTAGTTGATATTCCTGTTGCTGTATAAAAAAAAATACAAAAGTGGTCACAAACAAAAACTGATATATAATACTTTACAGTTTATATACCTTGTTATTCGTAATATTTACCACGTAACAATCTCTGTATTACATCTTTTACGTATATTACAACATATAATTCTCATAATAATCCTTATGAGGTAGGTACTGATATGACAAAACTGAGGCTTCAAAATGCTAAATAAATTAACTAAGGTAAGAGCTCACAAATTGTAAGCAGCACAACCTAAATATAAGCCCAGATGACTTTAAAATGTGTGTTTTTTTAACCATCAACAGTTAATTCCCTTCCCTGATTTATCAAGGACAACTCTAATTCTCCAAATACAAGGCCAAAGTATCGAGATCTTTACAGTATGAATACTTCATTAGGTTCACAGAAAACTAACATTTTGGAAATGTTAATATAATCTCAAAATTTTCTTTAAAAATCTGTGATCAAAATTTAGGAAGAGCTAGATTAAATATCTAAACTATTGTCTTTACTGCAGAATTTCTCATTGTTTTAATATGCAAATATTTGTTTTAACACGCTAATATATGCCATAAATCTTCTAAGACCATCTATTACATCATTCTGGAAAACAGTTTGGGAAACTACTGCTACAATCAACAGTGCCAACTTAACCTGTATACAGAACATCTCTGAAACCTTAGTAGTCAGCTTGGTATAGGTACATAATCCTTTACAATAGAAAACATCAAAGTTAGAATGTGGCCTAACAACTCCAAGATAAAACAACTACATAGTTTGGCAACATTGCTCATTTTCTACCAAACAAAACTTAATCCCGTAACCCAAGGAAACCATATAGCATATCTAGCTTTTTCTAAAATGAGAAGGGTAATAATTCAGGCTTTTGTAGCTCTACATTATTATCCACTGCTTTACCTAACAAAATTCAGACTCGTATAACAACGGAAAGGAAGAAGACATCACAGAAAAAGCTGTTTCCACATTAAACTTGTACACTGGTTAATGGTCGTGAGTCATTCTGACGGTCATCACCACTAACTTTCCAATATGGAAACCTAAATTTTAACTCTATCAATAAGAGATAAATTAACATTACAGACGATTGTACTCCTAAGCATATCTGCCTGTCTCCTACTTAGCTCTTAACATTTAACAACTGAAATTACTTACTGATCAATAATTTATTAATCATTCCAGAGTTTTCAAAAAAACTGAGTAAAGACAATTACACAGCAGTTGTGTTCATCATATAATCCAGAGCTGCAGACTTGTCCCCAAATAGTCTAATAGTCAACAACTCAGCTGCTTCTTCAGAATACCTAGATATAGTTATTCATCAGGCCATCCTCAATAAAACCCAGAGTTATACTAGACAGATGAAATAGCTATGTAATTACAAACCAACAGGAATTAAAATCCAAATTTAAACTATGCTAAGATTCTCAAACATTTTGCCTTACAAAGAAAACAACTGATATCCTACCAGGAGTAGTATCTTTACAAGAACCAATTTTTGCCCTCTGCTCTGAAGGAATGCTTCCACCCATTCAAAGTCTATTTCAAAGTTTATGTAGGACACATCTCCAGGTGGGCGTGGGGGAGTGGGGGCGGGGGCGGGTATGCAATACCCATTTGTTGCAAAAGGAGTTGTAGAGAAAAAGAAAAAAATATCTTAAAACTGGGTAAATTTCAATACACTGATGTCAGAAAAACATTTTTTTAGTAATAATTAAGTCAAATCTCAACTAGTCATAATTACTGAAAGCAACTGTAACAAATTATTTTAAGACACAGCTACATCAGTTAAAAATGTTTTGAGTAGTGACTTGTGTATGAGAACACAGTTGATTCTGACACACAAAACCCCAACGAGAAAGAATTCAAATAAAGCTAATGCCATTAAGGGAACAAATAGAAATAAGAAAAGAAAGGGATTAGAAAAAAGACACTGGAAAGAGTACTCAATATTTTCTGCATTTTATTTTAGCTAACATCTGCAAAAAGAAGGTCTTTTTTAAAAAAAACTATCCAGGGGTGCGCCTTGGTGGCTCAGTCGGTTAAGCACGCCGCTTCAGCTCAGGTCATGATCTTATGGTTTGTGGGTTCAAGCCCCGTGTCGGGCTCTGTGCTGACAGCTCAGAGCCTGGAGCCTGCTTTGGATTTTGTGTCTCCGGCTTTCTCTGCCCCTCCCCCTCCCTCCCTCCATCCCTCTCTCTCTCAAAAGTATAAACATTGAAAAGGAAAGGAAAGGAAAGGAAAGGAAAGGGAAAAATGCCTTCCACAGTGGCAGCAATATTTTCTAAACCGTTCTGAAAATAGATAAATTTTCACAAAATTCAACATAGATCATTTGAAGGTTTACAGGATGTAAACCAGATGAAATGGAAGCATCATGAGCTTGTATCTTAGACAAATGCACAACTGCATACACTGGAATTTCATCTTTCAGTAGCCTTCGTTCGTATTCGTCAAAATGCACCTATTGATAGGAATTCTTTGTTCGTAACTAAGTCTCACGTTTGCAAATACATATTTGAGAGGTGAAATCTGCACTAATATATCTACATCTGCAAAATTTCACAAACAGCACTATTAATTGCACCATCAATGCTACATATTAATCCTTTCCTATTCTTCCTTAGTGAAATGGTTTAATTACCACATGAAAGTTTATAACATGCTACCTAGCTACAACCAAACAGTCAACTATTGCTGAGCCCATTTTTTAAAGAGGGTTTAGAAATCTCCAACGACACTACCAGAATTAAGACTACAGGAAAAACTACATTAGAGAAACTGACACTGAAAATGTAGAGGGACACTTTTCACTCTTTTAACATACAAAGATTTGTGTGGTTGAACTGGAAAACCCTGTATTTAGTGAAAAATAATTTTCAAACAGGATTTGCATTTTTTCTAGCAAAACCTGTTTCCTCTCCTGCCTCCCCCCCCCCCCAACTGAGACCAGAAATAAAATTTGAAAATGAACAAAAAGGGACAGGGCAAAACGGCAAGGTTAACTAGAGCTGAAGACACAGATCAGCACCACTATTCTCCGTAGTTACACAATTTTTCAACCCACATTTTTCACCGAATCCACATCCCACCCTACATCGTTCTTACATCTCCTTCCCCCCCTACCCGCTCCATTTTTGACGGCGATCCTCTTCCCAGCAGGTATGTGAACTCAGCACCATTTCCAGCAGACAATCCACTGGAAATATCTCAGAAGTGACTGGGTCAGGAAATAAGGAAATGACCAAGAAGGTGAGAAGTAAAACAAATAGAAGTTTTAGGAAGGGGGAGGAAGAAGGGTATCTTACAGCCAAATATAGGGTTTGGGTGAGGGATGGGGAGGCAGTAGGAGCCTTGGGTTGAGAGGAAAAGGTCTCGAAGGAGTCAGAGACAAGCTCCACAAGGAAAGGTGTGAAGAAAAAAAAGAAGAATTAGGCAGTTTTTAGCCGGAGGAAGGGGACTCCCGGGTCCACGGCGGGAGGCAGCTCTGGGGTCCTGGGCAGCGCAGAAGGCCGGGGCGGGGACGCAGGAACTCACCACCTGGTAACGACCAGTCCCTGGCTGGTGATGATCCATCCTGCCCGGCTCGGGATCCGGCTTCCGAGAGGGCGAATCCTCTCCGCTCTCGGACCCCTCGTCCACCCCCGTCGACGACGTCCTGGCCGCAGCGCCCCTTCCGCTGCCGTTTCTGCCGCCGCGGTCGCCCGGCCGGGCCGCTTCACTTCCTGTCGCTCCCGCAGCAGTCGCGGAAACCTCCGCGTCGGCCACCGCGCGGCGAAGCTCCAGAACGCCGCGCGAGCTACTGAGCATGCTCGCAGTGGTCGCGCATGCTCGTGGGGTCTTCCGGCGTCCGTTCGCGTTGCGAGCGGGGGGGTTTGGCTGGGTGGAAGGAAATGGAAAAGTAAGACAAGTCCGGGGAACTGTCTAGGTTGTCTGCTTGTCGGGAGTGGGCGGTGGCAAAAGGGACGGAAAAAAAAATCACCGTCCTTGATAGGTCTTTTCTATTGGACGGGTTTCGGCGCCGGCACAGGCGGGTACACAATCACACCACGCAGACACCGGAGTCGAGGAGGAAGGGAACGCATTCCTAGAACACCTCAGGATGGGTCATCCGTTTACCCAACACTTCCTCTTATAACTCACCCAGGCTAGGACAATGCGGGGAGATCCGTCTCTAAGACGTTCCTAAAACGCTCGTTCAAAATCATTAGTGAGGTAAAGGATATCTTTTTAAATACTGTTTTGTCCCCTTCTTGGTAGTATGAGATTTGAGACTCTAACAGGGACTCTTCAACCATACTCCCGTCTCGCCAAGGAAGGAGGCCTCTAGAGCCCTACGTTACTGGAAGGATACAAGAAAATCAGGAAGTACGATAGGACTATTTTGTCATCGTACTCACTTCAGTAATGCCAAAGGAAATAACAGTAAGAAATCACTTGGTGTGCAACATTGTAAGACAGTCTTAGTGTCCGATTAGGCACACGTGACCTACTATGTGAGAGTATCTCCCAAAGGCCACAAAGCATGTTTTTCTACGGAGTAGAAGAGTATGATGGGACAAAGTAAAGTATCTTTTAACCTTTCTATACCCCAAAAACTATGATCTCACATAATCTGGCCCAGCGATCTCCTTTACTTTTTACTTCCTTTCTGAATTTCCAAAGGAGAGTCCTGGAATAAAAAAAAAGTCACTGAGTGAGTCTGATAGGCTAGTTAAAATAGCAAAAATACAATAAAGACAAACTCACTGAGAAATAATCAGCTAAAAACATTTAAGCTTTCTTGATAGTTTTATTCAAAGCATTGACCAGTTCTTCCTATTTTTACCATCTCAACACATCTAATGGTAGAGAGTATGAATAGACTAACAATAAAAGGAGGCAATAACATACTGAAATGTCTTTAAACTTGTTTTCTTTTAATATAAATTCATGTATTTTGGATTCGAAGACAATAAACATAGGACATTTTATTGTATTATTGTACAAGAGGTCACCTTCACAGTTTCACCCCAAATGATACCACCTTTAAATAATCAAAACAACACACAGTGTTGAAACAGACAGAAAAATGAAATTAGATTCCTACATCACTTATGGTCTGTACTGTTCCTTTAGAACTTAATTTTATATGTGCTTGTGTTTTCATTAATCATTTATATGCCCATTTGTTGTTTTTCAAATAGACTACTGCTCAGCGCAGTGGCCATTTTTTGCACCTAGCATACCCAGAACACTACTGAGAACATAATGGTGAAAAGCAAAGACCAAAAGCAGACATCCTGAATCCTGTTAAAGTAACAGATTCTTTCAATTTTACCCTCCTCCCAAGCTTTGTGAACATTTTGCTAATCTGGACAGCAGACAACAAAATTCAACAGAAAGTGTTTTTTTCAGTGAAGAAAAGGAAGAGAAAAAGAGGAAAGAAGTAGAATAACAGCTAATGGATATTGAGCCTTTCCCCAGCCAGGCGTTGCATGTGTTATGTCATTTTAACCTCACAGCAACTCCATGATGTAGGCACAACTATAATCCTTGTTTAACAAGTCAGGAAACTAAGGCACCAAGAGGTTCAGAAACTTGTCCAAAGCCAAATCACTAGCAGGTGGTCACAGACTCCAGAGTCTCCACTATATTAAGCACTATGCTATAAAATACCCCTCCCCCATAGTGATGCATCACAAAGAGCCAATCTGACTTTTTTAAATCCCACCTTTTTGATCTATGTGAAATGAATGATGCTTTCTTACCATCCCAAAAAGAGCCACTCTGAGCTCCTTTTGCCCATTTCACAACTAAGCCAGTGTGACCTGTAACAGGCCATCACAAGTAGAAGCCCTGAGTTGTCCCACTGGGAGCATGAAATGGGAGAAACAATATTCTTATCATTTTAGAAGCTTTTAACAACATCTGATGTATTCAACCCCTAATGTTTTGGTGGTGACAACTCTAGTCACCTAAGGAATTGATGGTAGTGTACCACTATAAAATACACAGGTGGAATTTTAGAATGTTAATGCCCTTCACGAACACCTCTTATTCTGGCCTGATCAATTTTCATTTTCAAATACTCAGCCACCCAAAATTTTACCAGAGCCACATTGCAATACTGGGGCAGACATGGAGATAAACTGCCTGGATTCCCTATCAAGAAAATACTCTGTGACTAGTTATAAGGAGTGTGATTAACTAACAACCTCCAGCTGTTTTGCCCGGTTTTCCTTCAGTTTTCAACCTGTGGTTGTTTTAGTTCAACCTGTGGTTGTGTGGTTGTGTGGTTTATTTCAACCACAGGTTGTTTATTTCAACCTGTGGTTGTGTTTATTTTCAGGGTGGCATCTGGCCATCAACTGGTGGTGGTACAGGTGGAGCCACTTTTGCCTGACACCCTTTTAAGAGGCAATCTTTGCTTCCGAACTCCCTGCTAACCTGGCAGAGACTTTGTTAGCTTTGTAGTATGTTGTGATGACTCTCACTGCCCAATCCTTTTCTTTTTCACAGATGTTAACTCTCCAATAAATCTCTTGTACTCATAACTTCATATCAGCATCTGCTTCCTAGAGAACCCAAACTAAACACGTGCCAAGACATAAAGTGATAAAACATGGTTAATATCAAAATTGCATGAAGTGACAACTGTCTTTTCACATTAATTGATGCGTCATCCCCAGAATAATCCCCACCCCCACCCCCGTTACCCTCCATTTTTACCATTTTCTCATGTGGGCATAATGTATCTACAGTCTTCCCACCAAGAACGACTTTGAAGTTCTGTAGAGTGATGCTATCTAGTCATAGAGACCCCTTTTCCTGGGATATACTTCCCACTGGGAATCCCTCCTACCTTCCCAGAAGCAGAGCCATTCCCTTTAGAGATAAACTGATTTCTTATCATCCTCCATACCCTCCTCCTAGTTCAAAACAGATATGCTAAACTGCATGTACATGTGCCAGGATTCTTTGTTGTTATTCTCACCAGTTAAAGAGCAGTGGACAGATGTGCCCTTGCCAGCACATGGCTTTCTACACAGGCCTAAATCACAGGTAGGCAAATGCTCCAAATTTTCCTTACTTCTTGACTTCTAGTTTTTTATCACTTCCACTACAACATAGAATATAAAACATAAAACTACTCCCCAAGTAGCTGCTGATGGTTAGTGTGACCGTAGATCCTAATGGTTAATTGCATTTGGAATATGTATGATTTTGTATATTTATCTAGAGAATGATTAAGAAGAGGTAAAATTGCATTCTCTGTCTGAAGATTTCTAACTCTACCTAAAAAAATTCAGTAGCCATTATTTTCTGCTCACTAAATTCTGAAGTAGATTTTAGAAAATACAAGAAACTATTGTGTCATTTTGGTAAATGAAAATGTGCATAATTATTACTCCAAAGTTTTACCTCTATTACCATGTACGTGGATCTTTTAGCAGTTTGGAGGCTTGTATCTCAATTTAGCTTCACATAGTGTTCCTTATTTAACTGGTTCTGAGATTCCTGTCATCTGTTCAGCTCTATAATTTAAGAGAGGAAATCTGAGTGAGCAATTTGACAATCAGGTATCTACTTCCTGTCTCTCTCTTTATTCTCATACACTATGTTGAATATCAATATAGTAAGAATATAGGAAGAATCTAAAATACAGCTCATGTTTTTTATAAGTCAGGACTCAACCTAAGAAAAAGAACCAATAGAAGATATATATGAAGAGATTTATTGTGAGGAATTGGCTTAAACTGTTGTGAGGGCTGGCTAAACATCCAAAATCCATAGTATAGGCCACTGGAACTCTAGAAGATTCTAGAAGTTGCTATCTACAGGCAGAATTTCTTCTTCCTCAGGGAAGCCTCAGTTCTGCTCTTGACCTTTCAACAAATTAAATCAAGCCCACCCAGATTATAGAAGATAATCTCCTTAAAGTCAACTGATCTTGGACTTTGATCATAGTATCTAGAAGTACCTTCACAGCAATGCCTAGATTAGTGTTTGAGTTTTAATTGGAGCTATAACCTAACCAAGCTGACACAGAAAACTGACTATCCCATGTTTATTAAATACTACAAGCTGAAACTGTCTCTATAAAATAGAGAGAGAGAAACAGAAGAGAGAATGAAGTACAGAGAGTTAGTTTAGAGATTAAAATAAATTTCCATAATAAGTATTTCCTATCAGCTTTATTTTAAATACATACTGTTATATATATGGAGGCATCACCAGGCAACAATTAGAAAATATTTGAATTTTGATAAGCTAACACTACTTTTATTTATCATTTTCATTTTTGTTTAGTCATGAGCAAATCAAATCAACAGCCATTTTGCCTTAGGGATTACGTATTTAAAATTGGGCTAATTCATAAATTATTAAAACGTTCTTTGCTTTACCTTGAGTACAGAAGGCTGTTCTTTGACCATTTTAAAACAGGATTTTATGTGTTATTTGTCTCCTGTTTTCTCTGCAAGCCTGATAATCACTTTCATCATAGAAGAGCAGAACTGGCACTGAGTACATTGCCTATTATGACAGGTTTCTCTTGACTAACCAAGCCAAGATGATCATGGAAGAAGACAAATACTATGTTTGTGTGCATGTAGGGGTGTGTGTGTGTGTGTGTGTGTGTGTGTGTGTGTGTGTGTGTGTATAAAATACTAGGAGAGACAAATATCTCTTATATATCAAGATTTTCGTAACATCTAAGACATTGTTTGCTCTCCTTCTGTAACAGGAACCAGGCCTCATTTGTTAAATCATCTGAAGTCAGAATGCCACTTCACTATTAACAACATTGTACAACATTACCAATAAGGTTGCCGTATGATAAAGGTGCCTCGTTTCAGTAGTGAGGATAAAGGGCATTCAATATCTGAAGGGACAAAATGATGACAGTATTTAGACAGAGTGACTTACAAGATGCTGCCTTTCCATAATTAAGAAGAAATTCATACCCATTTCCTGGCCTTAAGATTCAAATAGGGAAAAACAAACAAACTTAATGGCCTTACAGAGCCTAAGTAAGTCAAGATAATGAAAAAAAGGAGTTGTTTTATATATGCTGGATATCATAGAAAAAATAAAATATTTATACTATTCCACTTCACCTGTCAAAAATATGTGAAGCTCCCATGAAATGTCTATAAATTCTCCTTACGAAGAATGATCACTGAGAAATCTGGCATGATTTCCCCAATAAAGACATCAAGCTCAAATCTTCTTTATCCAGTGTCTTAGTGTGTTTAGACTGCTGTAACAAAATACCATAGACTGGGTGGCTTATAAACAGAAATTTATTTCTCACAGCTCTCAAGGCTGGGAGGCAAAAATCAGGATACCAGCATGGTTGGGTTCTAGTGAGGGACCCCATGCAGGTTTCATCCTGCCAGCTTCTCATTGTATCCTCACATGGCAGAAGGGTCCTGAGGGATCTATCTAGGGACTAAAAGGACATTAATCCAATGCCTCTGGACCTAATCACCTCCTAAAGATCCACTTCCTAATACCATCAACTTCAGCATTAGATTTTCAATATTTGAATTTGGGGAGGGGGGAGGGGAGAGATACAAACATTCAGATGATAGCATCCAGATACTGACTTTTAAAAACAAAAGCATAGGGGCGCCTGGGTGGCTCAGTCTGTTGAGCGTCCGACTTCAGCTCAGGTCATGATCTCACAGTCTGTGAGTTCAAGCCCTGCGTTGGGCTCTGTGCTGACAGCTCAGAGCCTGGAGCCTGCTTCAGATTCTGTGTCTCCCTCTCTCTCTGCCCCATCCCCACTCATGCTCTGTCTCTCTCTGTCTTAAAAATAAATAAAACATTTAAAAATTAAAAAAAAAAAACAAAAGCATAAATGTTGCGAAAAACACATGTGTACTTACAAATATAGCACATAGAATAGAAAATCAAATTTAATTCCTTCAGTTTGAACACAACAGATGATTTGGCTCACAGGTCACTGAAATTTCCTTAAAGCCCAAATGTCTGAAAAAGAGAGAAATGTGTGTTTTCATGGATTAATAAAATTTTAGCATTTCAGGGGATCTTCCTTGTCACCTATTCCAAAACCTTCATTTTGGAGATACCGAAACTAAGGCTGAGAGAGGTAAATGTGCCTTGAAGTGATTATCTTTGAAACTACCACTCCACTTCCAGCTTAGTTCAAATGTGGTAACTTATAAAACATTAAAAAATACCCCATTGACTGTTCCTACCACATCCAACAAGAAACGGCCCTCCAAAACATTACTAGTAAAAATAAATCTAGAACTCCAACGCATCATGAACTCAACATGTCAACATTTCTTTTGGAAGAAATATTATAGTGAAATGTATTGCCACCAAACAGGATAAATTTTAAGATTGTTGCTAATTCTTTCAGGGGTTGCTGCTTCAGAACAAGTAAATCATCTACTTTTTTTTGTCCTTTTTGTGTGTGTTTTTTAAAAATTTTATAAACATATTAAATATTGTTTTATCTCCTGTCCTTTTTATTTATTTATTTATTCATGTATTTGTTTATTTATTTATTTGTTTACTTATTTATTTATTTTGAGGGGTAGGGGAAGGGGCAGAGAGAAAGAAAGTATCCCAAGCAGGCTCTGCACTGTCCCTGCAGAGCCCGTAATGGGGTTTGAACTCACAAACCATGAGATCATGACCTAAGCCAAAATCAAGAGTCGACACTTAACTGACTGAGCCACCCAGGGGCCCCTCTTTTTTCTTTTATTTAAAGTTTATATATATATTTTTTTAGTATAATCTATACACCCAACGTGGGGCTTGAACTCATGACCCCAAGATCAAGAGTCACATGCTCTTCCAACTGAGCCAGCCACGTGCCCCTCTTCATATATATTTCTTTTCGAACCCTTTCGTTGAGGCCTGACTTTGAATAGATCACAGTGAGAGATCTGCTCTGCTAACTATGAAACCCCGATGCAGAAGCAGGTCGTCTACAAATGGTTTAGCACCAGGTTCCCCATGAAAGTCTACTTTTTAACATACAATAAATGAGCCCTCCAAAAAGATAGTCTTTGAAAATACAATAGATACCTAACATTAGTTACAACTAAAGTTACAGCTTGCATGCAAGCTTAAAAACTAAACAATCCCAATCCCATACAAGCATGCCCATTCAGATAAGGTTGGGATATAAGATGACCTAAACACATACAGTGAACAGGATGCCAGCTCTCAGTGCCACCCCAACCCCTTGACCATGGGACTTTGCCATGATTCCTGGAAATGATATACATTGCACATACATATGATAGCTACAGGTGATCATTTACATTTAAACTAATATTAAAAACGTGGTTCTTCAGTGATACTAACCATAAATGTTTAACAGCTACTGTGTTGGACAAGGCAAATAAAGAACACTTGCATCATCACAGAAAGTTCCATTTGCCATCATTGCTCAAGCAAAGGTTCTCTTGCTATTCATCTTAAATTACCCTCCTTTTTTAAAAAAAATTTTCAATGCTTATTGTTTGAGAGAGAGATACAGAGTGTGATCAGGGAAGGGGTGGAGACAGAGGGAGACACAGAATCTGAAGCAGGCTCCAGGCTCTGAGCTGTCAGCACAGAGCCTGAGGTGGGCTTGAACCCACAAACCGTGAGATCATGACCTGAGCCAGAATCAGGTGCTTAACCAACTGAGCCACCCAGGCGCCCCACCCTCCTTCTTTTACTTCCTGAATTATCCGCCTAATTTTCTCATAGCTTTGGTCCCAACTCTGAATATCTTAACAGTGTGGCTCCTAGGCAAGTCACTTAACCTGCTGAGCTGGTTTGCTCCTCTTAAATATCAGAATACTAATGCCTTCCCTCTCTGTCTCACAGCCTGTTGTGAAGCTCAAATGAAATGTAGCCATACAAATAAAAAGTAATATTAATCCTGGAGGTTCTTTTCCTTTCTTTCATTTTCTAGTGACTGCAAGAGAAAAAAAAAGTGATGTTTAATACCTTTTATACTTAAAATGTGAAATAAATATTATAGTTTGAAGAAGATGGAGACTTGCCAAAAGAACCCAGAAGCTGGTTAGGTCTCCCAACTTGGCCACATCTTATTTTTTCTAAGCTAAGTGTCTGGGCGTGTGCTCTGCAGGAGTCATCCTAAAATAAATAAAAGACTCCAATATGTGTAGCCATAGAAAATATGTCATTTGTTTATCCAGAAGTATGTTTGTCAATCATTATAATTATGGTAATAATAGCTAACATTCATTAAATGCTGCCAGTCAGTTTGCTAAGTGCATCATATCTTTTACAACAAAAGTATGCAATAAGTGTTATTGTTACTACCACTTTATATATCAGAAAACTGAGACCTTGAGTCTCAAGAAATTTACCAAAGGTCACCAACAACTGAGGTAAAAGGAATTTTCTGTTTGTTTTTGTTGTTTTTGTTTGTTTGTTTGTTTACTTTAACAACTTTTTATTGAAATGTATATACTTGGGGTGCTTGGGTAGTTCAGTCAGTTAAGTGTCCAACTTCATCTCAGGTCATGATTTTGCAGTTTATGGGTTTGAACCCCATGTCAGGTTCTGTGCTAACAGCTCAGAGCCTGGAGCCTGCTTTGGATTCTCTGTCTCCATCTCTCTCTCTCTGCCCCTCCCTTGCTCATGCTCAGTCTCTCTCTCTCTCAAAAATAAATAAACATTACAAAAATAAGAAATATACATACTTGTATGCATTTAAGTGTACATACAGCTCACAGATTTTACATAAACTAAAAAATCCATGCAACCAGAACCCATATTAAGAAATGGAATAGTTCCAGAACCTCAGAAAAACCGTTGGCCTAATTCCTGTGTCTTCTCCCAGACAAACAGTAACCATAATCCTGACTTTTAACACCATATAGTAGTTTGGACTAATTTATAGTTTTGACTTTTATATACATGGAATCATAGTATATGTACTCTTCTGAGTCTGATTTTTCTGCTTAACTTTATATTTGTAAGATTTATTTAAACAGTTGAGTATAGGTGTAGCTAGTTCATTTTGTTGCTGTGCAGTATTTCACTGCAAGAATATATCATATCTTAATTACCTGTTTTGCTGAATAAATACAGCTGATTGAAATTTGGGTTGCATCTAATTTGGGGCTCATATTAGTTTCCTAGAACTGCCATAACTAAGTATCACAAACTGAGTGGCTTAAGCAACAGAAATGTATTATCTCATGTTCTAGAGGATGGACGTCTGAGATCAAGTGTCATCGGGATTGGCTTGTTTGGAGAGATGTAAGGAAGAATCTATTCCATGCCTCTCCCCTAGCTTCTGGAGGATTTCTGGAAAACTTTGGTGCTTCTTGCGTTGTAGAAGCATCAACCCAATCTCTGTCTTCATCTTTACAAAGGCATTCTCCTTGTGTGTGTGTCTGTATCCAAAGTCTCCCCTTCTAAAAGGTCATTAGTCAGGTTAGGGCCACACCCTACTATGACCTCACCTTAAGAACATCTGCAATGACTCTATTTCCAAATAAGGCCACAGTTGAGACACTGGGAGTTAAGACTTCAACATGTAAGTTGGGGGTAGGGAGAGGCACAATTGAACCCATAACAAGGCTACTAGGGCCAACACTGCTAACAATATTCTTGTACATATTTCAGTAAATACATGTACTTATTTCTGCTGAGTATACTCCCACAAGTGTATGTGATAGATTTTAGAGTACGTATATGTTCAGTTTGAGTAGGTACTGCCAGTTTTCCAAAATGATTATATCAATATCCCCTCCTCTCATCGATGTATGAGAATTCCGGCTGAGCCACAGCCTCACAAACATTTGGTATGGTGTCTTTTTTATTTAGACCATCATGATGGGAAGATAGTTGTATCTCATTGTGATTTCAATTTTGACTTCTCTGATGATTAATAAAGTCGAACTCCTTTTTGATATCGTTATTAATCATGTGGAGATAATTTTGTTGATCTGGTCATTTGCTTTTTTTTCTATTTAATTACATGCGTTTATTTGGGACTTGCAGTAACTCATTTTTTTGGAGATAATGGGTCCTTCATATATACACATATATCCCTTTTCACTCTTCTCAGAGTTAGGAAGTAGGCTTCAGGCAAGTGACAGATATAGGTAATTTGCTTCACTTTCTGCCTTCTCTTACGCACGTGTTTAAAATGCCAGGAGTAGAAGGTGAAAAATCATATCCTAAAATAGTGACAGGAGGAATAAATTAGTGCAAAACTATCCATCAGCATCTGGTCTATTTGGATTTTTTTTTTTTTTTTAAGTCTGACCTTTGGTTTCAGCGAGTGAGTGTGTGCATGTCTGTCAGAGTGCCACACTGTCTATCTGCCTCGTCTTTTCAACATTCCTTTCAAAGGCTTTAGCCACTTGGCCTGCTCGCCTGTCTTTTTTACAGCTGTTTATGTATGCTCACTTCCCCTGCCTACAAGCACTGGCTACAGAGGATAGGATGTATGTGTTTGCTTTCAGTACCTAATATGGGTCCTTGCATAAAGTAGGCCCTCATTATTGACTTGTTGACTGTAATTGATTGAAGCCTCCATTTGATTGCCATGCAATAGATGCATAGTATATCCATTCATAGAATGTTGTCTTGTTTCTTAAGAATTTTTAACATCAAAAAAAAATATTTCAAGAGATAACAAAAAATGCCATACTTTGTAAATGAGGTTTAGAAAGTCTCTAGTATTTCTCCATGAATATTTTCCTGGTTTATACGAAATGTAAATAGAACTAGGTCTGACCACTTAAATAGCATCTCACTAATGATCTCCTTCCCACTTTTTTTTTTTTAAGTTTATTTATTTTGAGAGAGACAGAGAGAGTGAGAGTGGAGGAGGGGCAGAAGAGAGAGGGAGACAGAGAATTCCAAGCAGGCTCCACACTGTCAGCTCTGAGGCTGATGCAGGGCTCGAACCCACAAAACCATGAGGTCATGTCCTGAGCCCAAACCAAGAGTCAGATGCCTAACTGACTGACCCACTCAGGCGCCCCGCCCCACTTTCATTTATTATTACAGATAGAGTCTCGTGATTCTCAACCTTGTACTGGTTCTATAATGGGCTATAACTCTACTTAAGAGTTTTCATGAGGGGGCTCCTGGGTTGCTCAGTCGGTTAAGTGTCCAACTATTGATTTCCGCTCAGGTGATGATTTCACAGTTCTGAGTTCGAGCCCTGCATTGGGCTCTGCACTGCCAGTGCAGAGACTGGGATTCTTTCTATCTCTCTGCCCATTCCTCCCACCCCCCCCCTGCCAAAAATGAATACATAAGCATTTAAAAAAAATGTTTTTGAGAGAGAGACAGAGACAGAGAGACAGAGACAGAGAGCAAAAGCTGGGGAAAGGCAGAGAGAGCAAGGGAGACACAGAATCTGAAGCAGGCTCCAGGCTCTGAGCAGTCAGCACACAGCCTGATGCAGGGCGTGAACTCACAAACATTGAGATCATGACCTGAGCTGAAGTCTGCTGCTTAACCAACTGAACCACCCAGACACCCCCACCCCCCACCAAAAAAAGGAATTAAAAAGAGTTTTCATGAGGTGCCTGGGTGGCTCAGTTGGTTAAGTGTCCAACGCCTGATCTCAGCTCAGGTCTTGATCTCAGCTCAGGTGTTGATCTCAGGGTTGTGAGTTCAAGCCCTGTGCTGTGCTCTGTACTGGTTATAAAGCCTAGTTTAAAAAAAGGTGCAGTGGGGTGGGGGTGGGGGCACCTGGGTGGTTCAGTCGGTAGAGCACCCAACTCTTCATTTCAGCTCAGGTCATGATCCAGGGTCTTGGGATCCAGCCCCATGTCTGGCTTTGTGCTGAGCATGGAGCCTGCTTAAGGTTCTCTTTCTCTCTCTGTCTCTGTCTCTGTCTCTGGCTCTCTCTCCCCCTCCCCCCACCCCATCCCTCTTCCCAGCTCACACTTTCTTTTTCTCTTTCTCTAAAAACAAAAAGAAGAGTTTTCCTAAGTTACTTCTTATTATACATAACATATATTTATACATATACATGTAACATATAACGTAACATAAATATACATAAAATTTACTCTTCTAACTATTTTTAAGGGTACAGTCCATACTTTCACACTGTTATGCAACCACCACCACGATTCATCTCCAGAACTCTTCCATTATCCCAAAGTGAGACTCTGTACCCATGAAATTCGAATTCCCCATTCCCCTCTCCTCCTGGCTCCTAGCAACCACTACTATCTCTATGAATGTGACTATTCTAAGTACTTCATGTAGGTAGAATCATAGATTCATCCTTTTGCATCTGGCTTATTTCACTTAGCATAATGTCCTCAGGTTTATCTACGTCATAGTATGTGTCAGAATTTCATTTTTTTTAACACTGAATTATACATTGTATGTATATACATTGTATATACATTGTATATTGTATTGTATATTGTATGTATATACATTGTATGTATATACATTGTATGTATATACATTGTATGTATATATCACATATTATTTATCCATTCATCCATCAGTGGATATTTGGGTTGTTTCCACTTGGGTTATTTTATTTAATTTTCACAATTACCAGTCCTGGTAGGCCTCAATTTGAAAGCTGAGTCTGTCACTTACATAGCAACTGACACTGGTCAAGTTGAATTTTCCCGTTGCATATTAATTTCCCCACTTGTAAAATGGAAATGAAATTACCCACCTCACTGGGGTAAGGATTTAATAAGATAACAAAATACCTAGTGTAGTGCCTGTCATATAATTGCTATTAAATAAAGGGTAGCTAGTAACATAATGATTCATGTTGATGGCAAACAATTCAAGAGTCTGTGCCATTCATCTCAGAAGTCCAGACTAACGTACTCAATGTATCTCCTGCATCACCTGCTTTGTGAAAAAGTCATCTCAGGTCATATACATATGGCATATGCAAAAGGTATTTTTGACTTCTAAAGTGTGCAAATCACTTGGGGCACCTGGTGGCTCAGTCAGTTAAGCATTTGGCTCAGGTCATGATCTTACTGTTTGTGAGTTTGAGGCCTGCATCCTGCCCACTGCTGTCGGCACAGAGCCTGGTTCAGATCCTCTGTCTCCCTCTCTCTCTGCCCCTCCCCCACTCTCTCTCAAAAATAAACTTTAAAAAAATAAAAGAAAATATTCAGATCACCCAAGGAAGAAAAGAATCATTTGTGAAATATGCATTTTTTTTTTTACTCTATCCCCAATCTATTTGCCAACTTCAAAGAGGTTAAAATGTTAAAAGTGAACTTCAAAGAGTTCACTTTTAAGGAGTATCAGTGATTTGTCTCTTCAGGGAGAAAATGTTTCATTTTGTTTTTCTAACAAGTAAGTAGAATCATATCTTTAAGGAATATGGAATTAATAACTTATTAAAAATAAAAGCATCTTCAGACTGAACTAATTCTCAGAGTTAGCATCTGGGAAAATAAACAACCAAACTATTCAGACAAATTTTTTATGAACTTTTATAATAATATAGCTTTTTATTTTATCTGATATAAAATATTAATTTATACAATAAAGAAATTTTAAGTATGCTTTATGATTATAATAAAGTTTTATAATTAACATTTTTTTAATTTTAGAAATCTGTATATATAAAAAAATAGACAAAATATTTATTTCTGATTTCTTTTCCTGGACATAGTTTTTTTAGGGGGCTAATGGAGAGAGTAAACATAGTCAATGATACTCTATATTCAATTTTATATCCTTTTCCACTAGAACTTATAATACTTTACATACAATTTTTCCAAGGTGATGAAAATCTCTAAATTTCTGAACATGTTTTTTTGTTTTTTGTTTTTTTTAATTTTTTTCAACGTTTTTTATTTATTTTTGGGACAGAGAGAGACAGTGCATAAATGGGGGAGGGACAGAGAGAGAGGGAGACACAGAATCGGAAGCAGGCTCCAGGCTCTGAGCCATCAGCCCAGAGCCCGACGCGGGGCTCAAACTCACGGACCGTGAGATCGTGACCTGGCTGAAGTCGGACGCTTAACCGACTGCGCCACCCAGGCGCTCCTGAACATGTTTTTAACAACTAACTAATTATTCTTTCTTAACTCCTTTCCTGGTAACTTATTTCAAGAGACGAAACATACAAAGCAATTAAGAACGTAGACCTAAGCCAAATTTGTGTGTTCAAATCCTAGTCCCACCAGTTGCTAGCATTAACTTGAGTAAGTTATTTCTTCTCTGTGTCTCAGTTTCTTCATTGAAAAATGGGAATATAAATAGTGTACCTACCTGATAGGATTGGTATAAGAATTAAATGTGTTAACCTACAACACATTAAATACTCACAAAATTATTAAGTGCATATTTGGTATGCTAAATACTGAAATCTTAAACAAGACAAATACAATAATTACTCTTAAAATCTGTAATATTATTTATAGATTATTTATACAGCCTTCTGTTTAAATTTTAACATACTATAAAGTACTATAAATACTATAAAGTATTTTAGGTCACGTAGTAGGACTTCTAATTACCAATTTTTAATATATGGTGGGACTAAGTTTATAATTTTATTTTTCACTTGTCCAAGGGATATACATTTTCACTGAAAAACATAATTTCTCAGATATAATGAAAAGTGCTTAAAAATACAAGTGAAAATCAATAAAATTTAAATTTCCATTTCCCAGTCCCACAAGCCACTTGGTTACACCAGCCAGCTCAATAGCCATATGTGGCTAGTGGCTACAATATTGTATAGAGCTGATATAGAACATTTTAATTATTGCAGAAAGTTCTGTTGGATGGAGCTGTACTATGGCTTTAGGCAGAAAGTGGCATGTTTGGATTATGCATTAATTCATGAGTTATGTTTTTTGCCTCCATTTTATTCAATAAATTACTCAATTTTTGGTAACCAGAAATTTTTTTTATAGTATACTACAAACTTAATATTATTTCAGAACTAAACTAATCATCTATAGTAAGGATCAAATGTAAGAAAAATGATATGTGAGTGTGATACAAATGTTTTATTTCACATTTTTCTTTTCTGCATTAAGTGAAAACTTACTCCTATCATATTTAACAAATGATATCTTCTTACTTATTTGTTCATTTATCTCTCTATTATTTATTTATTTATTAAAGTTTATTTATTTATTTTGAAATAGAGGGAGGGGTGGGGGGAAGGAGAGAGAGAATCCCAAGCAGGCTCCAAACTGTCAGCAAAGAGCCTGATGAGGGACTCAAACTCATGAACTGTGAGATCATAACCTGAGCTGAAATCAAGAGTCAGATGCTTAACCTATTGAGCCACCCAGGCAACCCTGTTATCTTTTTAAATACTTAATAGATCAAACTCTGCTTAAAACAAACTTTGTATAATTAAAAATCACAATTTGCTCAGAAGTAGAGAGACTGATATAATAAATCTTCCTGGGTTCATCAGGTAGTTTCAACAATTATCAATTAATAACCAATCTTTATCTATAACCTGACTTCTCTCACCCCTGGCCTCCATTGGATTATTTTGAAGAAAATTTCAGACATTATTTCATTTTGTCTATGTACATTTTAGTATGTATCTCTGAAAGATGATAAGTTTTTTTGTTGTTGTTTTTATTTTGTTTAAATTTTATTGAGATATAACTGACATCCAGCACTGCATAAGTTTAAGGTACACAGCATAATGCCTTGCCTTACATATATTGTGAAATGATTACCACAATAACTAAGAATGCTTTTTTTTAAATATATGAAATTTATTGTCAAATTGGCTTCCACACAACACCCAGTGCTCATCCCAAAAGATGTCCTCTTCAATACCCATCGG